>NW_023415785.1:0-39136 GCF_013373865.1 Monomorium pharaonis | reverse complement strand
TTTCTCTTGCATCCATATTGTTATATCTACACTAAAGAAAAAAATATGATTCAAATAAATATTTTTTTCAATAGTACTAATAACATTAATTTATAAAAATCAATAATATTTATTAAAAACAAGTAATACTTTCTATAATTTAAAAAATATTACTGTTTGAAATAATATTATTGATTTTCTATAAAATATTTCTATTCAAAGAAATATTTATTTAAATCCAGCATTTTTTTTCTCTCAGTGTAAAAGCATTCTTACTAAAAAATATAAAAAGATATTATTGATGTTAAATAAAAAGTATTATAATAAATAAAAAAAACTTAACATTTGTGTGGTGGTGTGTGTGTGTGTGTGTGTGTGTGTGTGTGTGTGTGTGTGGTGTGTGTGTGTGTGTGTGTGCGCTTGCCTAATGCTAATTATAAAGTTCTAAATGTTGCAAAGTATAAAGTTATTAAAACTTTAATAACTCTATAGTTGACATTTAAGTTAATATAAAAACTTGTTTTATTTTTTTTTTGTTAAAAAATATTTTTGTTTAAGCATTAAGTATCAAATTGCAGATTCTAAAAGTGATATGCAACAGGTAAAAGTATTTTACGTATGTTTTACAAAAGAAAAAATATAAATAATTTTTTTTGATTTAAAATACTTAAATTATAAAAAAAAAACTATATCCCGTGAATATGTTTCTTTAGTTATGTTGTATTATACATATATAGTCTCTATTCAAACAGTTAAGAAAAATTCTCACCTTCCCACATCATTGGTATCATCTAGGAGGTTTGTCGGGCTCTCCTACTTGTTTGCGTTTGATTTTCGTTATTTGATGAAGGAGTATTGGCCGACTCATTGGTTCTACATGTGGAGATATCACCTTCATTGCCGGCACACTCGATTGTTTTCGAAGGTTTCAGCAAACGTTTTTATTCACGGGCTCGCAAGAACAAATGGCGATGCAACCGCCTAATACAAGAAGCGCGAAGTGCCGCCAAGCATGTTCGATCAGAACTGACGCTTTGTGAGATCGTCATATTTATAGGCTCTAGCAATTAGTAATAATGGCGGAGTAAACTGGTATTACGACATACAGAGCGTGAATGCATCTATGGTAAAATGCATCATGCGCTTAAAATTATTCCAACCGGTGCTATAGAACCGTATGTTTCTGCACGCACATGATGGCGTACATATCCACAGTACCGTACTTACTACAATGTTAAATAGAGTGCATGAAGCGTAGTGAGAAGATAAATCTCAGCGACGCGTATCACAACATTTTCGATCTATCCGATGTACGGAACAACGTATTTGTGCAGATATATAATGGAAGTCAACCTGCATATTCCATCAGATTTTCACACAGTAAGATAGATTGATATAAAAAGAGAGAGGGTGGGAAAAATAGTAAAGTAAAAGAAAAAAATAGGAAGAAAACATAAAGAAAATAAAATGATGAAGTTCAAATTGATTGAAATCGAGGTCAGGCATCAACGAATATGTTGGCCAGAGAAGATATTTTTATGCAAGTTGTTAGTAAATTTTTTTACGTACATGTAAGGTTACAGACCAGTAATTTGTGAGAAAGGTAATCCATTTAATATCAAATAGACCGATAATAGAAACGTTGTTGAAGAAAGTAGAAAGTGATGTGAAAACATATGATTAATTTACGTGTTATCCCTAACTAGTGTTTCATTTACCGTACATACTCATTTTCTATTCTGCCGCGTTGGATCGTTTTCCTTGTCAAACGTTCAAGATTCATCAATGTTTCCATTATTTGTTCTTTGTTATTAATGATTATATAATATATATTATTATTGTGTAATTTGGAGATTTTCTTCAATACAACAAATTAAAAATTAAAAAACTGGATTAAGTTTCTTATTATTGAATATAATGATATTACATACACACAATAAATTCTTCTATGTTACATACATATCAATATTTTAATCTAAATAAATTAAACTAAATTATTATCATCTTGGATATTACTCTCAGTTACACGCGTATATATAAAGTGACAGTAAAAATCTTTATATTATAGAAGAAGAGAACTGTACTGATTTTATTACTTACATCACAGGTTGCCATTAAAAAGTTACTAAAATGCTCAAGCAAAATTAAGATGATAATAAACAGATTGTCTTGTAAAAAAAAAGCTTGCTTTTCACTTATACAGCTCCCACGATCCTTGCACGCCGGAAAGTGGAGAATAAGGCCTAAAAAGCATGATCTTTTTCTTCGACGAGTGTTTTGTATGCCACTGGGCCAATCGAGCATCCTCGATTCACTAGGTAGAGTATGCAGAGGGTTACAGCCTCTGAAGGTTACCGGCTATACGCATCCCAAGATGGCACAAAGAATGCAGCTCCCGCACTTTAGTGTCTAACCAACGTCTGAAATTCCTCGTATATCCCCGGCGTTAATGTAAGATGTAATTCAAAAGACTTCTTTCTAAAATATTTTGTAGTGTTGTTTTATAAATCCTGTTATGTCTGCTATGTAAATTTGATGTTTCTGCATACTGCTTTTTTACTCGATTCTACTCATCACGAGCAATTATGCTTGATTATTGAACAATTTTTTATATATATGTATATACATATGTGTGTGGTGTGTGTGTGTGTGTGTGTGTATGTTACTTTAGTATTTATAAATCAATGGTAAAGTCTATTGAAGTATAATTCTTTCGTTTTATTACTAAACTGTAAATTAAATTTAACGCTTTCGCGAACGAACATGATACAGTAATGAGTTAAATCAAAACCCTCCGCATGCGAATCGGCAGAACCACCTGTTGCTGATCGTTGACCTGAATCTAATAACAGGCAGAAACGTCCTGTTCTTGTCTAAAATATCTCTCGAGGAAATCACTCATGACGGTTTAACCTATTGCCTCACTTTTATTATTCCGGAAATCTGTGCGTTCCGCACCATAACTGATCTTCCGTATATCGTAGGCAAAACTTTTACGCGTTAGACTTTTTCGAACTATCCATTTTTCCACACTAGTGGTAGGTTTAAATCACAACGTTCAATGGTAAATGGATAGCCTATTTCAATTTTCAATTTTGTTTGCGAAGAATAGTATTATTATGACCCAATGATGCCTTGGAAAGTATTCTTTCGGCAAACTTCCGCGAATTAGTCGTTGAAGGATGAATGGGGATAATTCATGCGACGTCATTAAGATAAATGTCTCGGATGAAACGACCTACTTCTCTACTTTTGCGAACAATCGAAAGTCCGCCGCTTTTGTGATTTGGGACCTGAGCGGTATCAGATAACGAATAATAATTGAGCCCAACCCGCACTGTGCGTAGGCTCATCGCCGCGGAATCCATTTCTCGCACCGTTCGTGAGAATATAACTGCGCGCTCAGAATGTAGCACGGGCCTTAATACAGTTAAACACTGTCTGTGTAGGCCCGTGGCACTGACTATGGGATAATCGCGAAGTAGGTAACAGTATGGAGGATGCATCGTTGGCTGTTGTCGCATTAGAGATGCGCTAACCTCGATCGAGTGTGTCGAGGATGCGCTGTGCGCTCAGCTTCACGCACCTAACAAACCGTGATACAAGAAGAAAACAGAATACGTTTGATAGTTTTGTGTTGTGGGTCTGCGCACGTTATTAATTCTTTTAAAGCTAAGCGCTGTAATATCTCGTACATATAAAGGGCGTAGATACTTTTTTTTTATTTTCACACGTAGATCACGATAATTTTTAATAAAAATTAAAGGTTTTGATCTTATTGTTAAAAAATCCAGGATTATAATAATGATTATTTTAGAAAAAATATAGTTTTTATTAAATTTCAAAATCTTGTTTTGTGCTTTATTGTATAAAAGAGTTATATGTCTATTGACAGATATAAATTGGTAAAAAAATATTTAATAACAAATGCATTAATGTAATCAGTACAGTCGGAGTGCATATGCATGTCAAAGCATTGGCAGTAATTGAGTAAATTAGCTAATTATACGCCATAAGGCTGTGAATCCATGTTCGTAATGTTCATTCATTTACTGGTAATCTCCATTTCATAGCTATCGTATCAAAAATGAACGACAGCTGGTTTATATATGACGTGTGTTGAGGGATGTGCAATACGTAATCAAAGCGCAAATTGTACAAAGTGTGACGTGCAGTTATAAGTTATACTGTTACGCAATAAAGCAATACCACACATAACTCGTAATCTCGAAGCACGTTATTGTTTTGTTCGTCTCGCTTTATGTATTTCAGTGTCAATAAATCTGGAACGAAATGAAATCTTCTTTAACAGCATGTTGCTAAGAAACAGAACAAAAATAATTTTAGTTAGTTGTACATTTACTCTTTTCTCTATCTATTTACGCGATTTATACTTGTTTCCAAGAATTATAATCGCGTGTAATGAAAAAAAAAAGATAAAAAGATGGAGCAACACTGCAATTTTTGTTATATTTTACATAAATCCAAAATATTATTGCGCCCCTAGGAAACACGACAAGATGAGAATGATACACCGAAATTCAGGGAAAGTAGATCATCCGTGTCGATAATTCTCGCTCATTCCGCGCCGCAGGAAAATCGTAGGAAGGTCACAGGCTGTCCGTAACCTGGAACCAGTTTCTAGCATCCTCACGTTATAGCAGGGGTCAGCGAGATCACGGTGCCAGATACTCTGCCAATGCAGTCCACGGCGCTCCCCTCTGATCTCATCTCAACACAGGCCTTTCCTTTCCTCCCGCACAAGATGCGAATCATGATGGGGCCGCACACTAACGTGACGCGGAAGATGCACACATAGTACTTCCAGGTACGTAACCGCCGCGCCGCGGCGAAATTTAATGAACGAATCGCGTGGCGGCCGTTGAACAGCAGCGTCTCGATCTCAAGACGCGAGTGGGTCTCTGTGTCAGGAAGGGTCACATGTTCTTAGCGCGCTACCACCATGAGAATTTTTACCTCGGCCCCGTCCCGCCGCGATGGCAGCTGTCTAGCGAGCTGAAAGAGAGAAGAGGAGGATGCAAGGACGAGAGGGGTCGCGACGGAGAGAAGATAGAAGAGGATTATCCACTCATACAAGCGAGGTCGTGTCGTCACATGCACCAGCATATCCGTCCGTTTATACAGAGAGATACCTCACCCCCTTCGTGAAGGATGGCATCTAGGAGGATGGCTCCTCGCTGGTATATATCTGCCCGGAGACTTGGTCCTGATGCCAGTTCTCTCTAGTCGAGGATCATCCAGCTCGTGGGTGCGCGCAACTTTTCGTATCTCCGACTAGTCACTTCGAATTTCGAGTCGCGTGTCTCTCGCGTGATTTCGAGGATACGAGGTGTCTGTGATTTAGTCCCAATTGCCCAATCAAGCATTCGCGAGTTGGAAAGCCATCCGGATCCAAATGTCGGCGATTATATCGATTATATCCAAGTGCGTGCTGCTCTTGTTAATCTGCAGTGCAACTATTCACGCCGATGAGGACGATGGATTCCTCGAGCGAGGATACCCGTGCACTTTATCGTGTCTACGAGAATGCGAGCATCGCAATATGGCCGTGTCGCCGTGTTTGAAGAAGAAGGCGATCGCCTTCTTCGAAAGACTCGGTCGTATACAGACTTTACCAATCAGCGAAAATCTCGAGCTGATCAAAGTCGCGTCCTCGACAGACAATAGTTCGAAAAACAACTTCTCCGACTTGGAGAAGACTTTGGCTAGAAACCAACGGAGGGGCCATGGACGAAATACTTAACGACATTCTGTTCGAGCGTATAGCCACGCTAATGAACAGTTTCAACGTGCAGATAAGCTTACCAAAGACAAGTTCCAGCGAATTGAAACGAAGTATCGAGGAAGGTCGTGGAAAGATGAAGAAGATGATGGGCATGATGATGATGGGAATGGCGATGAAACTCGCCCGCGTTAGTTCCCATTGCCATGGGCGTGCTTTTCCTTTTGGCCGGCAAGGCACTGATCATCAGCAAGATCGCTTTGGTTCTGTCGCTGATCATCGGCCTGAAGAAGCTATTGAGCCAAAAGCAGGGTGGTCATGATCATGGTGGCTGGCAGCAAGGAGGTGGATGGGACAGAAGTCTGAAGGGAGTTGTAGGCGCACCTGTATTGACGGAAGCCGATCGCGAGTACGCTCACACCTTAGCTTACAGCGCGCGGCTGAAGCATTAAACAACTCACGGAAGAAAAGCAATGGGAAATCTTCAGGTATTGGGAGGAAGCAACGCCTGTATCCAAAGGAGCAGATAATACGCGAGTTCAGAGACAGTTCGAGATATCGAAATCTATAGATTCGCCTACTTATGTCTTAAGGAAAATTTTATCATTCATAAAATCTCATATTCACGAGTACTGCATAAATTGTGAAGAAAAAAAGTGTAAAACGGAATGTATCAGTGATGTAATGTCGGAATAACAAAATGTGAAAAAAATGTAAAAGTTTTAGAGATATTAAAAGTAAAAAAGAAGATTTAAATGAACGATCTGTCTCATTCGTGTAAATATATACAAGTCTGATCGCTTTTTGAATGATCATTGGTATGGTAATCATATCGTAATTTTTTATCTTTTAAAAATTAACAGTTTTATAAATGACACAGCTATTTGATGCGATGATATAATAGAAAAGTTTTATTATACATGGTGCGAAAAAGAAGCTATTTCGCATCTCTTGACATTTTTTTTGTAAAGTAAGAAAGAATTCAAACCGCAGCTGGAATGTAAATAACTGTGTCAAAAAGATATAAAACAAAAGAACTTGCAACGACAAGTGTTTGCATTTCATCTGTCAGCTGTCTTAGCAAATCTGAAATAATAGCGAGACTGTAATCTTGACGCACGCGAATTTCTAACGGTGCTGATTTCAAGTTTCTTGTCGGCAATCAAAACGTGATCAATTTCGAGATCGAGCGAAAAGATAACAGACTTTATTCTTTGATTAGCCGAATTTGCAGTCGTTTCTCAGTACACTTGCGATTATTTATATTATTTATTTGTAGTACCGCACTAAGGTAGGCGGCAAAATATGTTTATTTTAGATTTATAACCTTAGAGAGAGTTTGGAATGTGTAGCTTGCGACAAGTACTTACACAAATATCAATTTATGTTACTAAAACGTGTGTTCAGTAGAGTAAGCGTGACGACTAAAACACTTGAGTATTAAAATGTAGCAAATAGGAAATACTAATTCCATCTGTCAACGTTTATTGTAATAATTAACTCATATAGGTATATTACATTTTAAGAAACGTAACATTTATTTCGTAATGATCGTAATACATGCGGATGATTTCGCGTAGCGTTTTTCACTTGTGGTCTCTAAGAAAAAGTAATTTGACTAATTTCATTATTTATAAACACACACTTGACGACGCGACGCATTCTACAAGATGTATACGAGATGTATACGTTTGACTCCGAGAAGCGATTATAAATTCGGCCTCAAGTGTTACTTTGTGAACACAGGCGTTCAATACTTTCTCAAAGATAACGACGATTAGTTATACAAGTTTAATTTGATTGTAAATTATTACGAAATAAAGTCGTATGTCATTCTCACTTTTTATTTTGTATTCTTGGTGCGCTCCTTCCAAAGCTCCTGTATATTTGATTTTGTTATCAATGTATCTTCAGTCCAAGAACGGCAGCGAATAAAGCGAAGAAAAATCCCGCAAGTAACGTCGTTCCCTTGAGAAGAATCAAACCTCCGAGTATCGTTGGTATTAAAGCAACAAATTTAAGTTTGTACGCCATCAATAACGCCAACATAGTTTTGCCAGCCTTTCGTTTCTTTCGCCGCGCTTCATCTGAAAATCATCATGAATAAAACAATTAAAACTTTGGATGTACTTCCGCGTTTTAAACTTGTTAAATCAGGAAAATATCAAATTACTTAATATTTATTATTTAACTTTACGTTAACTTTACAAATTACATAATTCCATATATGAGAATAATTTCATGTATGTTACAAGATTACATAGATTACGTAATTAATACGCAAATGAAATACTGTTGTTAATGTGATTATTGAAAACTCTTGAAAAACGCCTACGTATTAAGATAACTTACAATCAAGAAATAAATAAATGCTTATTGATACCATTGGGTAGCGTTTCAGTATTAAAAATATAAAATTCTAAAAGTACTAAAAAATAAATATTTAAAAAATGTATTGTATTTCAATAATAAAATTTCGATTTAATAAGAAGAATCATTATAGTATTAAAGAAAAAGACTGTTGTATAACGGTATTGGTAATCATACTTTATCAAGACGACAATTCATTCTTAATACTTGTTACTTTTTGCGTCAATGTTTTATAGCTCTTGCTTTACGAGACAAAAAACATCTCTGCCATTAAATATTATAACTTGCTTTTAATTTACCTCGTTCCTTCACTTCAATCTTTGAATGTGGACTATAGATGTCTTCGTCAATTGAACGATCGATCTCAGCTACCTCGCTGGCGTTGCGATCATTGACCGAAGAAATAGAACTCTCAGATGTGACATTATCATACGTGTACCTGAGGATCTTTTTGTCGGAAGTGACGGCTCTCTCTTCCCTCTGCCATTTCTCTAGCACCGATCTCGAATGCTCAGTCGCACGGCTGACGCAATTCAAGGTCAGCAGAATTGCGACCAGGTTAACTCTCAACAGCATCTTTTCTCACGTTCATGAAGAACAGGCTCTCGCTGGAAATCCACTGGTGATATCTGCACGTGGTTTTGTCTACGATCTCACTCTTTCGCCTGTTCCTATTTCACCCTATTTAATCGTCAAGACGTCATCGCGCACTGACGGTTTTCCTAGGTCACGGAGTATTCGACGAACGTTTTCTCAAATCGCAAGAACATCCGAGTGTATGCCGGGGCGAGCACTCTCTTTGTCCAGCGTCGACGACGGGTAACGAAAGATGAACGCTGCGACTGTCACGACATATCTCTTCGTTCGTGTTTGTATCCTTTTAATTCGTTCCGTACGCTGAATTTTGGAGTCGTTTACCTTTACAGGGAAACGACATATAGGAAATCAACTAAGTATGGACAGTATAGGAAGAAGGAATGAACGGTGCAGCGAGCAACCGCGAACTAACGCGATCCACCGTTGATCCGCCACTCGACGACAAACTAACCGGACGCCGCGGATACCACGCCGGGCACGCTTCAGTTGCCGGGAAAATCGGCAGTCCGTGTAAAATGAGCTCCGACCGGTGAGCCAGCGATATATACGCTCGCGGTAAACACTATGATCCAAATTGTCAGTGCCGATATATGTGTCACGTTATATCGCAGAAACGGTATGTACGATGCACGGACTCGGTCGTTGTAGATAAGAAGAACGCTCCTGCGGGTGTTCTCGTCGTTCAAGAGAAAGGGAGTGGAGGTCTTCACGCGAATGAGCGCGTTATAACGCCTCTATAGGGGCGGAAATGGTCCGGCTGAATACGATGCGTTGACGTCGTTTTGCGATTCTTTTTCAGTTACGCCATGCAGACATTCGGGCCGAAGAGAACTCGATGAATAGTCTTCATGTTCTTCATGGAAACGCTCCATGTCTTGCGTCGTCGCGTAAGATCGAGATTTCATTTACCTCGAACGTTCTTATCTCGAGGAAAATCGATTTATAAATGTTTGATCCAATTTTTGAATCTCTCTGATCAAGTACTGATATACACTTTCGTATCAATAACTTTTTATGCTTTTATGCTAGATTCGATGATTTTATACTTATATGTTGTTTGTTTCATAAACTGTTCGTCACGAATTGTTCGCAATGTTAAACATTTTAAAGAACAATTGTCGTCTCCTTTGTTTAGTTGAAGCTTATTTCAAAATTAGATAAAGAACACAAAATTTACTTGTTTTGTTCACTGTTAAATATTTGTAAATTGAAATAAATCGCCGTTACTTGAATTAGTCTAGCTTTATATCTGGAACTAAAATGACATCCGGTAAATCCTGCGAAAAATCGTGTTATTGTTTTACTTCACTCCCTTCGACTCGCTTTTCAATTCTGTTACGCCACTTTTAGATTATCGATTGAATTTCTCGCTGGAGTATCATCCTGCTCTCATAACAGAGCATCGCAAACTGTATTACATCTTACAATCTGCTGCATATTTATCTAAAGTACTCAAAGCGTGTGGTTCCGCTCAAGTGCACAATAGAATATTGCACATTGCTGTAACCAGCGACGTAAATGAGCGTCTTATTTACCTGTAGGATAAGAAATTAGAAATCTGCGTGTATACGCGTAGAAATCTGCGTGAAAAGATTGACCGATCGTAGATGATCTCAATGGGATCTCTTTTTTTTTTAGTTACGCCCAGCAGACATGCTGGTTGCTAATAACCCACGGCAGTTTTAAATGATCCTTACAACCTGCTAATATTTTCTTCTTGTTGTGTTTAATGTACCAATTTACGTATGTAGGTATATGGGTCCGAAAATATTTATAAACACTGTACTTTTGCTGTTACTTTCCACTTGTAATGTCTTGAGATAGATATGATATAAAGATATTACACTATTTTGACATAATAAGGACAGCAGTGTTGTCTAACTAGTTTAATATGTTCTATTGCTTTCTTGTATTCTTTCAATAACAGAAATCAAATAAAGAAATATTTCCTTATTACACAACCACACTGAGGTACAAATGAAAACAGAGACTTTAGTCCGTTATTTATCGAGAAGAATGTGATGTGACAAATTGTACGACAGATTGACATTAAAATTTACATGAAAGATGATAGAGTAAAATTATATAATACGTACAGAAAAAAGATAATTATTAAAGTATTTAATATTTAATAAAGTGTAAAAAAATGTGGTGAAATTATGACAACTTGGCACAATTAATACGAAGTATTCAAAACATGTGTTGAATGATTGCGGATGAGATTGATAAGACAAAGCATAATACAGCACAAGGTGTTATCATTTTATTGAGTGATTAATAGCTTGAATGTTTCCAACATCCGATTATCCGATTCTTATCTGTCCTGGAAAATCACGAGTCACATGCACCACATCGAATAAACTGATACTTAACAGTCATTATCACGTATGTACTCTCTCCGTGACTTTCTTCATTCTCAGACATTACATCGAGCCAGTTTCACGAGTAATAAACCTGTATATTTATTATCGTCGGAAACTTGCACGCACTGATTACGCACTGGTATCAAAATTGTCTTTTTGGATACATTATTTCTAATTCGTGTCGCTAATAAAAGATATTACCCGCGCATTATAATATTTGTCGCTATTGAAATCATCAGACTGATTATATGACGATATGTTATAGTAACGCATTAGTCGAGTTTCTCGTGTATGAAGTCGGCAACCCACATATTGGTACAGTAGTTTTATTCATATGCCACTTGGGTAAATCATTTCAGAATTTTGGAAAGAAGAGGTAAAAAATAATTTGCTTGTTTCACGAACCTGAAAACCAAATAAAATTTGTCGTTATACGAATGAAAATATCAAAAGTCAAAACAAAAAAACAATATTAGTTTTGCTATTAATTTCTAATTAATACAAAAAATTCTAATAATTTTGATTAAATGTGTGAGATTATTATGATACTATTTTTATTCTTATCGCAGAATAAATGCTTATAATTATTACTGTTAACTTTTGTAATTAATGAAATATCATATTTATCATTAGTAAGCCGAAAAAATTTTCAGCTATAGTAAGAATCAAAATTTGCAATAAGCTCTAATTATTATTATAAATTGATTGTACATAAAAATAATTCACTTCAATGGCATAAAAAAAAAATCATCAATAAAAATATAAAAGAAGCATATTTTCCGTATATAATTTATCTCATTTTTTAAGAAAAAAATTAATAAAATCATATTCAATAAAAAATTAAAAAATGTAATAGAAAGAATAAAATATATATAAATAAATAATAAATTTATTTTTTCTGTCGGATTTTTTTCATAATTTCTAAATCTAGGTGGAAATGTTTAAAATTAGGTCGTGATTCACATAAATTTGGGAAATCTTGATTTAATTCTTATGTTCTTGAGATATCAAAAAAATCGACAATTATCTTTATAATAAATAAAACAATTTTACTTAATATCGCATGATTACTGTATTAATTTTATGAGCATAATAAAGATTATTTGTAAAATTACTCACGCATGGAACTATTATTATTCTTCTTGTTACCCACGGTCTTAATTTTGACAAATAATAGGGAGCTCACAAAAGAGGAATCTGTTATTAGTGACATAACAACTGTCTGTTCCTAAAGTAAATTAACGTATAATGATATAAATATATAACGGTACAAAATAATAAAAGGTACAGATAAGTACAGCAAGTTATAAATTCAAACATTGTTAAAAATTGCTTTTTGAATAAAAAAATACGTATCTAATTTAAAAATAAGTTTAATAATAATTTATTAATAATAATTATTAGTTTTTTGGAAACGTTATTTTCAGAAAAATATTATAATTTGTCAATAATTTCTAAAACTATGACTTGATAACGTAAATATGACGTTCGTCTCTAAATCTATTAATATAAAAAAACGTCAATCTTTACTGCTTTTTCGACATTTATCTATCGTACTCAAGCGTGTAACATCATTTTTGTTGTAATGCTAATAGAAAATACTTCTCTTGATGATGAGCATGGATATAAATCTTTTTTGTAGTCTTTACCTATTAATTGAAAAGTCAGTTTCTAAAGACAAGTACACTTTCTTCTATGGTTCTGATTAAGGTTTAATTTTATACATTACTCAATAGAGACATGATATATTGTTCAGTAATATAATTCGTCAAAATTTTTTAATATTAATTAATTATTAACATTATTAATATAATTTTATTAATATCACCTTAGTTTCTTTATAGTATAACATAATATTATAAAAATTTTATTATACAAAAATAGCTTCAAATACATTCTAATTTAATTAAATACTTATTATCATTACAATAATTGAAACAGGACCGAGATCTCTTTAATTACAGATTCGCTTTTGTAGTGGAACGACTTAATTCGCATTACTTCTGGTTTACTTTTCGCAGTATAAGCAGGCCGTAGGTCGCAGCAGCTGGAGCTCATCTTTATGCCACGACTATTCGAGTGTAAAACGAACTCAATTGATAATAGACGTACCACGTCCCATGACAAAGGACAGCAATGAAGAAGACGTTTGACGGAGAGAATGATCTACTTACTCGGGCCAAAATATTCCGGGGAAGATCCTTCGTTCTTGAGAGTGGTCGACGCGAATAGCGTCCAATGGTCGAGGTAGACTAGCTTAGGAGGTACGGGAGTGGACGTTGGATCCTTCGTCACGCATCAGTACCAAGTTAGATGAGTACTCTCCTCCTCTGAGCTTTTCGCGGTCCCACTATATAAACTAATAGCCCGGTCTAGCACGAATGTCAGTTAACATATTATTGGCCAAGAGATCGGTCGTGATTGCAAGATAAGCGGAGTTTTCGAGATAAAACGTGATTATAGAGTGTGTTATAAAAAAATATAAAAAAGGAATAAAAGAAGCATCTAGATGCTAACAAGATGTTACTGCTGTACATATTATTCTTTCTATCAGTGCTCGTCACAGCACAGGGATCACAATCAATGAACACACTGGATAGAGAGATACTGCGGAACGACTCTAAAAGCTCTTTAGATCGGATTGGTGAAAGCTTTTTGAACGGCATTGAAACACTTTTTCCAGTTTCGAAAGCGTATGCTGTAGAAGGTACTAACAATAATGATTATTTATAGCTAAATAGTTCAGGAAAATTGTATTTGTTTTTAAGTCTTTACATTAGTATTTAAAAAAAATAAATTTAGTTTTTTCTATTTTCTCATTAGACAATAAAGTATAAAAATAATATATAAAATAAACAACCAAGAAAATGTAATCAAATAAAAAAAACTTTTAACAAAAAAATATTAATTATTTTTATATTTAAATAAATAAATTTTTTTTATTATTTTGACATAATTGTAATTATTATCAATTTTTTAAATAAAATCAAAATATTTTAATGTATAATCTTTATATTACACATAAGCATAAAAATATTATGTTGAATCAATATACAAAAGGAGCATTAATATAAACGAAGTATGTATGAAAGTATTAAAAAAAAGATTAATATTTTTATAACTTTTAATAGTTTACAATATTACTATAAACTAATAAATTTATATACTATACACTTTTAGTTGTATTATAATAGTAAATAAAAGACGTTAAATTATTGCAAAGCTTATAATTATTTATAATAATTTATGTCTTTATGGAATTTAGCACTACTTGAAAGTATTAATTATGCTTCTGTATACATTTTAAATTAAACATTTTTTTTACAACAACCACAAGTTTTTTACAACAAAATAATATATCTGAATAAAATGAGAGAATTGAGCAACAGATTAACGAGTTGGCAAATCTAGTGCGTCATTTTAAATTTTAGTCAAAAATTAGAATAATTTGCTGTAAAATAAAATTATGAGATCGCGTATTAATCAAACGTTGTTAAAGAAGCGTGTAATTGCACATGTTGTCCATTAAGCTATGATACTTTTGGGTTTACGGGCGCACGGAGTCTCTCGGTACAAAAACATAAGTGCTTTCTACTCCAGTTCATCTTTATTAACTTCCGTGACGATCGTATCTAATAAGGAAGGTATACTTCGATGAAGCTCGGTATGCACATCCTGGTTTTCGAGGGAGGCAAAATACTTATATAATATAGTATAACCTTTTAAATTGACATGTGTAGTGATTAGTAGAACGTTGCGGGCAATGTAGTATACGTTACAATGAGTGAGGGAATAGGAATAATATGTTTATTTTCATTAACTATGTTTTTAAATGAAGAATAAAAAATATGCGTAAATTTAAAGCATGAAACATGTTTATATATTTCTATTATTATTTCTTCTCTTTATTTTTTAAGTATCTTTTTCTTTATTAATTGCAGGGCGTAAAGATAAGAAATTAAAAAAATTGAATAAGTATGTTCTGCCTTTAATCATTGGATTTTTGCTGATAAAATCTATTTTATTGCCTATCACGTTAAAGGCATTGGCTATTCTAAGTGGAAAAGCTGTTGTGCTGAGTTTGATGAGTTTGATCCTGGCAGCTATAGTTGGATTAAAAAAGGTGGCCCAAAAGGACAGCGACTACGAACACAACAAGCATAGACGACAAGATGTATATGGTTTTATTGGTAATGTGCAAGAATTCGAACCTTATCGAATTTATAAAGAACGACGCAGAAAGAAGTAGTGAAAAGAAATTACATTAATGGACAATAAAATTATTTGTTTGTACTTCGATTATCTTTTTTCTTATAGTAATGTTTGTTGTAAGAAAATAATTTTTACTTTAACTTTAAATAATTTTGAAAAGAATTGTTAAGTATGTCAATGTATGTAAAGTTAAGAACTAAATGTAATTATTTGTAGCCTTTTTAATTTTTTCTTTGCTCTATTTATTTATTATTTTAAGTTTAGTTATAAGATTAAAATGTAAAATCAATCACTGTAAATATAATAAATTCAAAGAAGCATAATTTATATACCGTTGTCATATATAATATTGTAAAAGTTCCTTTCTTATTTGTATTAATATCAATAAAGAATTTTACCATAGAAATAATAAATAAGCTATGTGCTTGTGTTAATTGTGTTAAATGCGATAACTGACTGGTGAAAGTAATCAAAATTTATAAAATTCACAAACGGAAACATATAATTGCTGAAATTTATATAATTCAATTATATTTAATTTACTTTACATCTCGACAATAGCTCTACATCTCTTAATTACGATTGCAATGTTGTTAACAAAATTTTTTTTTAAAGATAAGTAATCTCAATGTATATATCTTGACTCATTTCACTAGCATGATGTAAGAAAGAGAGAAAGTTTCTTGATTCCGTGGGGAACTAGTTTGTAGATATCTATTTCTCTCTTCGTAACTATCAAAGTTAAATTATTCAGTTATGTATATAAATATGTTTTTAACAATAAATTTTTAATTGTTATAATTACAATAAGCTTATATAATCCTGTATAATAACACATAAAAATAAAACATAAATTTTATTATTAAATCTGAAGAAATCAAGTATTATAACTATTACAAAAAATTTATTAAATGTAATATTTGTAAATAAAATAGGGAGTATTAACATAATCAATTGCACAACAAAAGATTGAGAGAAAGCAAGAAAAAGAATGTTCTTCACGTCATTCGTACAAACCGGAAAGAAATAAAGATAAGACTCTGGAATTGACCTGAATGTAAGTCATCGACCTTCGATTCTCTAAGTTTTATGAAATTTGAAATGTTTTTAAAGGGCTTTTATATTTTATTTTAATTTAATAATATAAATTATATCATTTTATCATATAAGTATAAAAATAAAGTTTTGCATATATACATATGCAAATATTGCACATAGGTATTATTTATGATTACCAGTATTATTATTACCAGATGCATTAATTAGTAATTTATTATACATTAGAAATAAGTAGAATTATTAAAATTCTGTGTTTTTCAAAAACTTTATGTATTTTTTAAATAATGGTGATTTTTGTTATAAGAATTCCTGCGAAATATCATATTTGTAGGAGGAAGTAACCGATAATATTCGTAACCCAGAAAATAATCGTAAAATTATCTTCGTTTCTTACGTGTCGGATACCGTTAAACGAAGATGACGAAGTTCCTGACGTATCTGTTAAATATTTAAACGGAGTCATGTGTGTGGAGTACAATGGAATACCTTTTGTGAATAAGTTATTTGTTACCCTCCCAAGTAACCAAAAAAGTAACATTGATGCCTTTATCCTTTATTGTTTTGTCATGTTACACCAATTTCTCTCATGTATAATTCTTAAGTATAAAATTAATGAAATTAATATATGATATCAAGACTTTTAAGAAAGAGTATAAGCAATCTCTCATAAATTAATTATTTATTTTCTATTTTACTATTATACGTCAAAATTAAAAAAAAAAGATAATTTTATCTTCTACCCGTATATTTTAATACTTTAAACATTTAAAAATGAAATTTTTACAAAATAATGTAAATTCTTGTATATTAGAGTTAGGAGATTGTGATAAAATTAGAAAAAAATCTGTAATAATGGTTTATTACATACTTGCGCGAATATTGCTTATGAAGCGTCGAATTAGTTGAAAATAAAATATCAACTGTAACATATCTCTCCTGTTTTTTAAATAATAATTATATTTTACAGTACTTATTATGTTAACATCATAAAATAATTAGGTGGACACAGACATAATAAAAAAGAGTAAAACGTTTTATTAACTTTAGTTATATCAGAAAACCTGTCGGATACGTAATCTGTAGTTCATGTGTTACCGACGAACACGTGGTTGGGTCAAGGTAAGCAGCTTGGTGCACGTGGTTATGAAGAATGCACCGGTTTATTTCACAAAGGAAGCTGGGTTTTGATGCTTGAGTTAAAAAAAAAGATTTAAAATCAAATTAATATGTTAACATTACCAATAATTACATATATGTGTGTTATGTGTGTGTGTGTGTGTATATATATACGTATATATTAAGTTGTTTAAAAAGCTTTGTTTGTATTTAATATTTGTTTTCAATATTTTTAACCGTATTTAATATAATTTCTAAAATTATATATTCTGTGACATCTATGTGCCTGCTTTATTTACAACTCAAAGGAAAATTACTACTAGGAATTATCCACATTTAGCGTCACCTAAATGCACACGCACACGCTACTCGTAAGAAAAGAGTATATTCGCGACCGCGAAGCATGTGCAATCGTGAATGGCGGTGAGGTGCGAAATGTACGTCTGTCATCGCCGTTGTTGTTGGTTTTCTAAACAATCTGCTACGCGTGAAAAATAAACAGAAAGTGCCGTATGTCAAAATGTTATTAATCTTGCAGAAGAGAAAAAAGGAAGTTGTATCTTAAGAAATAAAACTCACATGAATATAAAATATTTATTTTTAAGACTAATAAATAGTAAGATATGTCTAATGATAAAATAAGATGTTACCAAAGTTAATACATTCCTCAGTGATTTCAAAGATTCTTCTATAGAAATAATCCTTGAATCTATAATGAGTATTACCTCCCCTACTGACCTAAATTCTGAGTGGTTACTGTGGTAAACGTAAACTTCTCTCGGTGACATTAGGGAGAGCGACTTCTAGGTCCGCCCAAGTGGTGACGCGTCTCTTCACGCAGTCGTTCGTTTGTTTAAAAATTATCGAAGAAAGTTTTCTGGGGAGGTGGCCTGCAATGATGAGTCGTTCGTCTCATCGTTCCTTGTCGTCATACACGTCTTCGTCATTCAGAGTGGGGATACCGAGGAGGGTCCTACATGGTGCACACCTATAAAGATTCAAGCGCTGCAGGGCCAGGTCACACTTTGTTCCGAAAATTTTCCGGAGAGTAGTTTGCTGCGTCTCTGGTCATTGCCTCTTGGTGTTCCGTTCCGCGACGACTTGACGAGTGATTAGACGAAGAAGATGAATAAATTGTTAGCACTGGTACTTCTTGCTGCTTATACCGCAGCAGGACCTACAAATGTTGCTGAGCGGCCGTCTCAGGATCTGAATTGTTTAGAGCAAGATAAGTTCTTCAGCTGTATCTTCGTAAAGACTGCTAGTGTTCTTAACAGAGCGGCTCGATCGAATGACATCGAGATTGCCGATGGCATAACTTTCGTACGAGTCACCCCGAGTAAGTTGTTGTGTGTTTGCATGATATAATTTTTAAATTTTAATCAGTTTAATCAACTGTATAATATTAACTTTAAATAAGATTAAATTTGCCTCTCTTTTATTAATATAATCTATAAATCTCTTGTAAACTAAAAAATCAATCGAAAATTGCACAAACTCGTTTTATGTTTAACGTTTTATTTTACAAAATTTGAAGAGTAATATGTAAAAAATATGGAGGCGAGTGTGTGGCGGGCGCACTAGCTACTTTGAAAGTCTTAAGTTCAATTCTGGGCAAAATTTTACACGCTCGTTCTCTTCTTCGATAGAATGGCAGGCCATTAAGAATATTCTATGCCTAGAAATGCCACTACCTTTGTCATTCGGAATCGTAGTTAAGCTGTAGATCTCGTTTAACCGTGTATGACGACGTGCGCACCACGGTGAAATGTAAAGAGAAGGCTCAGGTCCAATTTAGACTATAGTACCAAAGAAGAGAAAGATGTAGAAAGTGTAACCAATATGTTTATATATTACTATATATATATAAATTAATATAATTTAAAACATAAACCATTTTAAAAAATAGATTTGTTTTAAAGAAATTACCTATGTACGATACGCATAAAATTATATCCTTTTAATACTTCACTACAAATGCATAACTTAGATTCTCTCCATCAATTTCTAATTATGGCAAAAATTGATAATAGTTCTTTTTGTTTAATAAAATTGTTGCAGTGGAACGCATTGGCAAGAGTTTAGAGATCAACGAAGTGGAGATCATGAATGAACTACCTCGTGAGAGCACTGACAGAATGATGGAACTTTACAACATGTTGTATAATTCGGCTGTCTCTTTTATGAAGAGTCATAGTTTGAAAGTCAACATGCCCGAAGATTCGAATATTTCGCGCGCCCTGAATGAAGGTAAGTTTTATTCTTTCTTTTGTCTCTAAGTATTCCGCAGTTATGCAATCATTCATCTTTCCTTGATTATGTCTATTCGATTAACGTTACGGATTCGCGACGTCATGAGTATAAACGAATAAGCGTCTCAGCATGCCTTTCACCTTCGTGATATCTATATATACGACGTCACAGACCTGTTCCGGATAAACTCGTTCTTCAAGAAAAAATGATTCGCTTTCCTTCTCAATTGTTTTTTAAAAAGTTTGTGCAAATTGTAATTGTATTACTAAAATTAGATTATACACAAACACTTCAATCATATTTTTTCTAAAACATCATTTAAATGTATAATTAAATATATAAATAGTTAAATTAATATGTAAATACATATTAATTTACATACTTTTTACGTATCAAAAAGTTAAAGATTAAAGGTTAACATATCCAAAGATTTTAACAAATATAGTGTATCAAGTAATATCTCTATTACTATATTTATTTAATAGAAATAAAAGTTTCATCTTTTTCAATTTAAACAATTAAAAGTTAATTTGAGCTTATATATTGTTGAGCAAGTCATAATTATATTACGTTAATTATATCTTATGTCAATTATATACAAATTCAAAATCTACTACAAATTAATTTAATTCTTTTTTTTCATGATTAGGACGTGCCAAGATCAAGAAAATGGTTTTGCCACTAATTGCCGCAGCGGGTCTTAAGGTTTTCGCATTAGTACCAATCTTGCTCGGCGGCTTAGGTCTGCTGGTTTTGAAAGCTTTAGTTTTCGGCAAAATCGCCTTGATCATTGCCAGTATCATAGCATTCCAAAGACTATTCGGTGGCAGCAATGTGGCGAGTAGTTTTTTTAATAAGAATCCCGCATCTCTTTGGTACGACAACGCCGCCGCTGGAAATTGGGTCGCTAATGGATCCCCATTACAACACCAAGGATACAGGAGCTTCAACAGTGTTGATGAGAAAGTCGACGCCCACAATTTGGCATATTCCGCCCACGCACCGGCTGCTACTACCGATACGGATTAAACGAGACTTTTTACTCTCTTCATGTTGTTTGCCATGGGGTGACTTAGAGATACATGAAAGCCATATCCCGCGGAGTAAAGATCTCCTCGAGGCCATTGGACCCACCTATGATTTCTAGATTATAGTATTTATATGTATATGTCGTATGTAATTTATTAACTAAATAAATTATTCATTAATCGTATGTATTAAATAACTGGAACGTTTGTATTTAATAAATTGTTCATAAAAAAGTATCCTAGAGAGAAATATTTGTGGAATATTCTTTTCCTCCACTTTTTGCGATATTTAATTAACGCAAATTAAAATTAAATTTCTCATTTAGAGAAATTATCGTCACAGCAAGATTCAATGCAGCACAGTACATAGAAAACTTCATACGTGATTAGTTTCTGCTAGCACAAAATATTGACAGCTTACGGCAATTGTGGCTGGCCAAGCTCATATCCGATTCCAATCATATATGGACATACCTACAGGTCATTTACACTCCCACTTCTGTTTTCTTCGGTCTTTCTTTCGCCTTGGCTGTCGCGTCTGTCACTCGTTCCATTTCTCTTATTCGAGCGGCTTCCGACTGCATGATTTGGGACACAAGTTTTACATACCATACCGTGTCACCAAGAGACACGGAAATCTAATTTTCACCAGACTGTGTACGAATGTGTTGATGATGTATGCTGATCGTAAACACAGAAGATGATAATTGCTTACAGTCAGACCATTGTATGTATATGTGATGCAAATAAACCGTAGGTGCATGCAAATAAAGTAGAAATTTCTATAAAACAGATTTCTTTTTTATAAAGAATGTATTTTTACATAGAATTTATACAAAAAATATAACACGCTAAAAGAAAGGAGTAATTTGACAAAATGTGATAATTTTAAAATTTTATTTGATTTAATTATAAGTTTTTATTTCAAATTTAATTATAAAAAGCTCTTTAATCTTTACTTTTATACAAAATTTTACAGTTATTTTACAGTTAGTTTTTTATAGAAAAACATTTTTGAATTTAAAAAGTTTAAAAGATTTCCTAGTTTTGATAGTAAAATTCTGAAAGTAAAAGGAAAATTTGCTTGTGCATGTGTATTCTACGTCACGCGATTCTTGTGCATTGTATGTTCAAGTTGACTGTTCAGAGAGTCGGCAAAATTAAAATTCTTGACACTACTGCCCTTGCACGTTGCTTGCCAAATGGTTCAGTATGGCCCCACTACTAGTCGATTGTGATTCGTATAAAAGAAAAATTGCTCTGAGGACAAACAGTCAAAAACGCTTCTTCGAAGTCACGCTATATAACACTTCGTAATAATGAAGACTAAAGTAATCATCCTTCTAACGTTGCAACTGCTAACGTTGGTGATAGCTGATTCAAGTCAGGAAGATAGAAATAGTTTGGAGCATCTAGAAGGAAAGCTCACGAGAGCGATGGATGAAATCGACAGAAAGGACGTCATCGATGTTTACGGCGATATGGTAACCCTGAGAAAGATTGCGGGAGACGGAGAACCATCGGAGGAGAGCGAAGATCCGCTTGTGAGCAGGATCGAAAAATTCCTAAGAACGCGAAAAATACAAATTAATTTTCCTAATGACGCTTCAACCGCTGGTTTGTTCGCACGCGCCCTCGGCCAGAGAAACGTCGACATAGAACTTGGAAGCTTAGCACGTGGAACGTCTGAAGGTAAACGATGCATTACAAAAATCATTATAATTAGACATTTAAAAAGAAAAAACGGAACTGATTGTCTTGTATTTAATGAATAAAACAATGCTATCAGTTTTGTAAATTAGCGGTACATCTGGAGCGTTTACCTCTTACAATTTTTGTAAATTTGCATAATAAAGTTATGGTTAGGATAATTTAAGGAAATCATTAGTAATAACAATGCTATTCAAGACACTTATCTTCAATAAAACTTATTTTAAATTGCATTAAAACTGCTTCAATAAGTTTAAAAAGCAAACTTTTTTTAAGATATAAAAAACTTGAAAAACATTATTTCTATTATAGGATAAAATAATAAATATAACATCTGCTTGTGTAGTTATATATTTAATATTTAATTTAATTTTTAAATAAAAATTATTTCAAAAACAATTGAATAAAATGATATTTCAAAATTTATTTTCTTTAATATACTTTTAAATAAGTACCTATAAATAGATATTGATCCATTAAGTCTATCTTAAGGTATTCATAGTCAAATCTAATTTCAAGACCATCTCAAGTAATGTCTTAAAATAATAATAATGCGGCTCTGATTAGTTTATGACATCTTGAGGTAGTACTTAAGATAATCTTAAATATAAGACTTGGCTACAAATACCACTCTAAATTTATATTAATCTTGCTTAATATTACATAAATGCTGTGTTTTTTATAAATTAGTATAAATATGTTAAATACTTCTCTTTTTAACATCTATATAAATTATTTGATAAAAATATTTAGCATACTTCTTACATCTAATTGATTGATAAATCAATCTTATGCTTTATCTTTTTCATACATATTATATAAATTTGTATTTTTCTTTCATAAGAATTTTTCACAATTTAGTTTGATGATAACATTAAAGTTCTTGTTAGATTTTCGTTAAACTTATATCAAACTTATATACTTGGATCTAACAAGAGTTTCTCTCGTTCTTCTCGTTCGTCTCTCGTTTGGATCTCGTATGAATACATCATTCAGTAGGCACAAACTTATAGTGCCTCACCTTTCTAAAGCCTCGCCAATGGGATTTAAGTAGCTCACGAATCTGGAGAATCATTGGCTGGAAAGTGTAACTTGGGTCTTTCTTTTCAATTCGACTGTGGCCGAAATACCATTCACTCATCCTCCATGTATTTCTCTCTAGTAGCTACATAGTTCACCGTTTCTTTTCTATTCATAAATTTTTTTATTTACATATTTACAATGCGCACAATATTTTTTTACAAAAATTTTGAAAATATTGAAAAATTTGCATAGTAGATGTACACATAATATATATTTATCGATGGTCATTGAGAGAGGGAGGTGAGAGCGACTGGAATGAGAAGGATTCGTATGTAGAAAGCTACGACGCGTTCCACTTCTACTATATTCGCGAAAATAAATGCCGGAGGTGGGAGTGGACCGAAGTAGGTTACCGTTTGGTAGATCTGGTGGGATTCCGGGTTTCTGGGACGGCTACCGCGAGATGACGTCTGAGAAGGACCTTGAACGAGAGTGTCGCGTGTCGAAGAAAGTAGACTGGATGATAAACGTCTGTTATAGTGTTTTAGAAACCCTCGATTATCCTGTATTATCCAGTATTCTGCGATTATTGATATCATTTTTGTGTATTAATTATGCCTTACATTTCTATTAAAGTTAATGCAAATTATATACATAGACAATATTATATTATACTAGACGCATACTATAATTCAATATTTGATCATTCTTCTTATACTTTTTTTTGTTACAATTGTTAAAAACTAAATACACATGCAAACACACACACACACATATATAAATTAAAAATTTTAAGAAATAATATCATTACTTACAAGGAATTGTATGTTGTTTACAGCACGTACAAAATTGAAGAGGATGCTCATGCCACTCTTGATTTTGCTGAAGTTAAAAGCAATAATCGTTCTGCCTATCGTAATTAGCTTGATCGCTCTAATAGGTTTGAAGGGTTTGGGCGCAGGTCTCATGTCGCTCTTGATTTCCGGCGCGGTAGCCTTGAAGGCCCTTGTTACACCACCACCGCCACCAAGAGTCTCCTACGGAATTATAAGACCGCACGAAATTCATCATGACCACTGGCACAGGTCAGAAGAAGAGGTCAATCAACCCTACAAAGGCTGGATACCAGAATACAATAACGAACATTACCCATACCATGACATTCCATAAAATGCAATGTTTCCCTTGCCATTCATTTATTTATTTATTTATTTATTGCGTGTCTGCATATGTTCACTTTATAAAAGAAAATAAATCATCTTTTTATAAAATTTTGTCTTGATTATTGTAAAACATCAGCAAATTATCAAAGATGTTAGATTACATCGGTAAACTACCAAAAACCTCATATCATCGCGACATTTGTAAATTGCCAAGCTCAGATATGTCATATCTTATTAAAGCTTGATAATCACATGTGTTACATGCAACATCAATAATAAAGATCATATGTGGTAAGGATTTTACAATTTATATAAATAATTAAATAAATATTAAAAAAGATAACTATACAGATATACATATAAATATATAGCCATAAGCAGGTTACTCAGCCAGTCAGACGAGAAGGCTAATGACCTAGATGGAAGTTCACGGACGAAGGAAAGATAGAATGATATTGCGCGGGTGGGAGAAGCGGAGAAAGACCGGATCAAGGTGGGGAACTAGGAACAGGAAGGAAACGAGGTTACTGTGTCGGGAGCAAGGTAGGAAAGCGGATCGTGGCTGTGATTGGCCTACCGAGTTCCCCCTCGATGCCTCTCACGTATGAAGGTCAGTGTGTCAATGCCTCCACGTGGTTCTCCACTTCTACCAGCAGATACGACCATGGCCTTCGTGGTAGGGATTGAAATAACGGTATCGGTTGTGATTAGTCGAGTCGCTTGAAAGGAGTGGAACAGAGGATACAGGTATATATGAGCTGTTCGAGAGGCCAGCACCGTCGAGAAGTGACGAATGTGATGAGAATCGGAAGCTCAGATCAACTAATGCTCAGGCATTCTTCCTTTAATAATAGATTATTTTTTTAATAAAACTACTGCTTCTGCAAATAGTGACTATTTTTCACATATAATTTCTTGTCTAAATATTATTGTAATTAAATACTTCATTTTTTAATTATAAATTAAACTTATTCGTTTACATTATTGAATGATTGAGATCTTATTTATCATGCTTAATAATAAAAACACATGTGTCAATAAATTTGAGAATATTGTTGCATAAATCTTTCTTATATAAAATATGATAAAATGATTATAAATATTTTAGTACATAATCGTCAAATTGTGATTGTAGATTTTTATAAGTAAATAAGACCTTTATTTGATTAATATTCTTTTCTATTCTTATATATTCTTTTTCAATGACTTATGTACTTTTAACAAATAATTATATATTTAAAATTATTATATTTTAATATTATTTATTTTATTGGTAGTCAATTTAATTTATAATATTACATATTCCGGTTAAGAACTGTGTTTCAAGACTATCGAATTTATCGATGCGCAGTGTATGCTGGTGATTGTAAATTTAAACAATTAATTATACACGCGAACAGTGTTGGTTCGTATAGCGGCGACATTATAATAAATATACATTTCTAATTTTTAATTATTCGAGCCAATAATAAAAAAATTTTATTAAGGCATTATTAATTTCATTATATATATTGTATATAAAAGAAAAAAAGGAGAATTTTGAAAAAAATTATTTGGATTTATAAACATTATATATGCAAGCATTCTATACATTAAATTATGTATTAACGGAAATATTCAATTTTTATTTTAATTGAGAAAGCAGATCCAAGAATTTCTTCGTTTTTTTTAAATTTAAAAAGACTACCATTGTGGCAATAAATTATTTTTCATCTTGACATGACTGGGCCAGCAATGACCAGTTTGCTTGAAATGTAACTTACTTAGAAAACGCAACGTAATATGGTGACTTTATACTAGTCTATTCTTGTAAATCCCCGCCACCGAGACAGAAGAAATTCGTGGTATGTAACGTTCACTTTGAATCGCGAAAAAATTGCGAAAGTATAAATGCACGCAATGCATTTTGAGTACATAACGGATATGCGTTCTCAAATTAACGAGGTCTATGCAATCACTCGAGCAGTACCTAGTGTATTAGATGCGGTAATTTTACCTTTCTTCTTTTCTTCTTGTTTCACACCTAGGCGCATAAATCATATACGCACTACATGCGCGTATTCGTATCATACGCTTTCCTAAAATACATTCATATGTTGTCTAATTGTAAAAAATATGCTATTTTCAACATTAAACTGTAATGCATATAAATAAATAAAAAATTAATTTGCTGGGCATATTTTGAGCAACTATGTAATGTAGATATACAATATCTTTATTTATTAAATTTATTTTTATCTTTATATTTTCTGCTATATATATATATATATATATATATATGTATATATATATAAATTTATTATCTGATTATTATCTGATCCACCTTATTATCTGATTAGACACTTTTAATATAGTTAACATTTTATTATAATATAATATTTATAGAAATTAAAAAAAAATAAATACAATAAAATACTACATTTATACAAATATAGAAATATCAAAATAATGAGGCAAATTTTCCAATTAAAGCATTGGAATCTTGAGTTTTCTGCGGCAAAAAAGCGATAGTATTTAATCATTTATAGAATATAATATCAATTTGTATGCTTATCATACGCTAAGGAAGGGAAGGATAACAATTATTTCTTGGAAACAAGCAGATCGTCCGTAAAAATTTTGCAAGTACCGTTTATTAACGGATAATATGGTAAACAACGTTCCAGACGGGCTCGGTAATTTCCAGCTTTCCAAAACAATCAATTTCTCTATGTTACGTATATTTTTTAAAATTCCTAACAGTACTATAGTGCTGATATTCCAACAATTTTGATGCGTAAGAACACGATTTGCTGTGGAAATTGTCAGGGAGAAATTATTGGCACATTTCTTGATCCAGTGTGAACAATTCCTGAATTGTCGCAAATTGTTGGGTGAGTGCGAGCGACTTTCTTGAAACAACGACTCTCTCAATTTCGACTGAAAATGGGGTAACTATGGCGTTACGGAACGCACAATAATAGTCTTCATACAAATTCACCTGCCATGACGTTATGTTTGCACTTGTAAATATATATATACTATTTTCGAAGCATATCCTATACTTAATAAAATTTCGTATATTAAATTCATATATTAGAAGGTTATCTAAGAAAGATTCTATAATTTAAAAGAATTTTTTTTCTATTTAAAAAAATCTTACTTTTATTTTAAAAATATTGGTTTCGATATAAAAATATTTAATTAAAATGTGAGCATTTAATTCACTTAAGTTTATTTGTATTTCATAATTTGTATAAATATTTGAAAAATATAAAGTCTGTTAACTTTAAATAAATACTAGCGCGCTCATATACTTTTTTCTACCTTTCTTTATTTACCACGAGCTATTTGATAGTAAATCGCGAGATTAAAAAATTCGATTTTTTGTTGAGTGTCCCAAATAGCGCAATATTGCGGTTTCAACTAATAGTTGGTCGTTTAACAGGAAACACAGATTATATTACGGGTTATTTCGATTGAAATCTGTTAAGATAAAAAATGCGACAAAAATTGCAACGTCAGACTGAGTGCGTAAATGAGCGCGACTGAATCCAGCGATCTGTGTAACGAGATACCTTTTCCATTCCTGCGATTTTTGATTTAATAACGGAGATAAATGAAAGACGATTTTCAGAATCGTTCTACGTTGTCCTTTTCGTTGATGCTTACACGACCGTAAAGTCGACGCCCACCCCACTAGTTCGATCTGCCGTGCATAGTTTCGCGAGAACAGAATCAGTACGACAAGTGTTCGAGATTATTAACGAAAGGAAGGCACCACGTGAAAAGGAAGCAACACATCGCGAAATAGATGCCTCTGAAAGAAGGCTAGTCCGTTTTAAGTCGGCACACCTGCCGCATGGACATGCAAACGCGTCATATCGAAACGTGCACGCGCTCGTCGTATTGTGCATACGCACACGCGCACGCAACGATAAGGCCTCATCGAGTTGCTCGTGAAAATCGACTGCGTACTTTCACATCGGCAGATCCGTCTGAAGCGCCGTTGCTCGAGCGTAGCGCGCGAAAATCGGATCTCCTACGAGCTAGCTAAACTGGGCTGATTTAAAGTAGGACTCCCGTCTCGTTTCGCCTCGCCCGCAATAACAATTTTCACGATATACTTATTGACGAACTTTTTAATTTGCAATTTCTACTCGCATTCAGTCCGCAAACTCCGCAAAGACAATGTGTGCCGCCGGTCTCTTGATTTCGTTACTGAAATCGAAAGTGATTTCACGCTGGGCGATCAGATATTAATGGCGATTGTCGATCCGGGCAATTAAGGTGTACTCCAATTAATTGGCCTATCGATTATCACATCTCTTTATCACAGTATTACTTCTAATCTTGTTGATTTAAGTTTCACCCTTACAAAATGATCGCTAATCTTTTTGTGAGATAGTGCAGGAGAGTGCAAGAGATTTCTAGGTCATCCGGATCATATAGATACCTTATATTATATTATATGTCCTACATTATATTTCAAATACTTATTATTTTGTAAAAAATAATTATATAAAAGCAAAGTATAGAGACTTTTACAGGTACAGTTTTTGTAATTTTATGATTTTAATTAATTTTCAACAAATTATAATTTTTTATGAATATGTCTAATTGTGCAAAGAAATGTGGGATGTAGAAATTCCTCTCATTTTTATAAGTAGATAACTTGTAATAAGAAATATTACAACATGAGCGTAAAAGTGAAAATAATATGGAGAAAATTTTCGTAGACTATAACATCGATAAACGTGTAAAGAGTAACGATGTACTCATAAAAAATAATTGCATTGTTAAAAAGGGATTGCACACTCATTAACTGTAAGTGCCATTAATACGATTGAATTGGCGTGATCGGCCTTCGCTCTCATTCATCATCTCATACCCGTTCAGTGGTAATGTTTTTTTCGTAAATTTGACTCAGATTCGAATTCTCCGCTCTATTTGACGCTCCCTCTCGCCACTGCTGCTGGACGGCTGCGAGAGGCCCCTGCCTCCTCTTCAACGTCCGCAAAGAAGAGAGTTCCGTCGCCGGTGCTCTCGTCTACGGAGAATGTATGGAACGACCGAAAGGCAAAAAGGAAAAAGGACTATCCGTTGACTCGCTCTATATATACTGCAAGTATCCGAGGGTATGCCCAGTGCACGATACGCGTCTCATCCGTCAGCTTCAAGGTCCTTCGTCTTCGAGGATATCGTCGTGTTACTGGCGATTCGTAGACCTGGGGTGAAAAAAATAACCGTACAAATTTGTTCATCAGCCAGACTTCAGGCAACATTCAAAAATTTACGATGAAAGGAATTACGCACGTCGTCCAATTGTCACGTTGCCATCTCCTTCTGGTACTTTTTCTTTCGGGATGCGTCAATGCGGAGATTGAGAGACGTACTACAAGGCAAATGGTGGAAGATGCGCCGGAAAATCTGGCACCTAATTTAAACAAAGATTGTGGGAAGTCGTACAGTGCCACGTGCCTTAAATTGGATATGGTATCCTTCCTGGATAAATTATCGGAACAGGAGAACATCGGCATCCTGCCGGGTGTATCTGTGATCAAAGAGAACAGTTCTACCAACGTCCCGGCATCGGAAGTAGTTGCCAATTTGGCGAGGGATTTCCCAAACGATGTTGAGAAAAGACTGGATGCCTATCTGATTCATAAGGTCGGCAGTTACCTTAATAGCCATTCTATCTCCATCAAACTTTTTGATCCGAAGACTTTTGAAGCTACTAGGAGCTTCAATGAAGAGACACTTGCGCAACTTGGTTTGGGAGGAAATCAAAATGTTGAAACAGGTTAGACTACTAAATTTTTTAGTTTATCTGTTAGCAAAGCCACAAATTAAGACAATAAACTTACAAGACGTTTTTTATTTTACTATATAATTTTAATTTAACTTTTCATGGAAATACAATATATATTCTCACATTATTAAACTTTATTTTGTTACGTATAAATATTTTTCATTATATCTAAGTATAATTATATATTAACATATATAAAACATACTAATAAAATAATTTAAAATAATGATGATAACAATTGCATACTTAACAGGACGTAAAAAGGACAAGGGCGGGCATGGCGGATTGATGGCTGGTCTGCTGATGATGAAAGGAACCCTTGGCGCGGTTGGATTCGGTGCACTTGCACTTCTCGCTGGTAAAGCTCTGATGACCGGTCTCATGGCGCTGATGTTATCAGCTATCATCGGGTTGAAATCCTTAACGCACGGCGGTGACAAGAAGACTACGTATGAAATTGTTAGCAAACCGGTGTATTCCAGTTCGCATACGCATAGCTCCGAGGAGCATCACGGACATGGATATGGACACTCTGGATACGGAAGGTCTCTCGATACCGTCCACGACTCTCTCCAGCAGGCCGTATTGAAATACGGCAACGCGCATGATCGTAGATCGCTTTTGCAGAATTAAAATCATCTAATCAACAAGGTGTTTACACACCTTCCGGTTCATGATAAAACCTTTAGCACATCTCTACCTCACCGACTTTCCTTGCTCTCTCTTTTCTTTCATTCTTAGCACTATCAACTTTTTTCCCTGTCTGTCTACGTCTTCTCTTTATCTCGTTCTGTTACTTCGTCTCTTGTCTTTTCGTTTCATCTTCATGACACTTCTTGCCTTCTAAGATCTCATTCAACCTCATTTCATCAATTCACGAATTATCACCCTTATTATTATAGTCATATAGGTATTTATTGCGGCCACCGTTGCATTTTCGACTGATACCTGTCGAGAAAGCATATCATTGCCGAGCACGCAGAGTTGCCCAAGATCATGTACATGATTTTTGGATATTTATTTCATTATTGTAAAGTTTTAATAATAAAGAACATTTGTAAAAACATATGGTTTTGTCATTATTTTAATAACTGAGGCAATTAATAAATCATACACTAAATCGCAGATTACGCGTGATACAGTTTATCTGCAACAGTATAAACATTTGTCTTATGTTTAATGATAGTCAGAGAATTGTTAGCTTAAATGACGTTAAACTTTTTTAATTACTTGACGTAAGTCCATTTATACAGGTACATCACGCGCTAAAAAGTGCACGTACTTTCTGTTACGGTAATTACAATTTGCGTTACTGCTAAACATAGATCTATCTGAAGGTGAATGTACGGACTAATTAAGAAGTAATAAGGCCAGCACCTTCACCACATTAGACCATCAGACTGGCAATTCTGCATCAGATCATGAAGTATTGCAGTCCTCAAGGCGCACTTACCTATTCGTTATTTTATACATACTTAATGCATCAAGTATTTAAAATAAGCTAAAACTATTTTATCATGATTATATATATATATATAATATATATATATATATATATATATACTTATAGAGAATTATATATCAGTTTTAAATATCTTGTTATTTCTTTTACATTCTACTAATGGTTTTAAATCATTAGTAGAATGTAAAAGAAATAACAAGATATTTTTTGTTAATACATAAAAAGAATAATTTGTATGTTATACATTTTCTATAAAAATATTAATAATATTTTAATCTGATAAAACTAATTTTATTTAGCAAATAATAAATATAGAATAAATATAGAATAGAATAAATAAGTAATTATAATTATGCATTTCCATTAATTAAATAATGTAGATTATTATTAAACATGTTCTTCCTATTAAATTTTATTTTGTGTTTTGATTATAAACTCTAATCCTTTTAAGATATTTCTATTCTTTACGTGTATAATTAATTTAGAAGTGGCACGTATTGTCTTATCCTACAAATGTTTTTATAAGCGTGTCAGTTTATTATAGCAGATCGTAATACAGCATCCGGAAATGTTTGTTTTAGTGTTACGTATGCCATCCCTGTTTGTGGCTGGAACTCGATAAATGATTCTGATTTACCTTTTCAGCCTTATTATTAGATGATTATTTATCTCGCTGCAAGTAATGGCAATCGTGACAAACCGCTGGAAGAATACCGCGAATGACATAAATCTCAATGTATATAAACGATTGTGATGACCCAGAGATCAGTCAGTGTTACTCAGTACTTCTTCTAAAGTTATTTTTGTTGTCATCGTCAGAATCGATCAGTTTATTTTTTCTTATTGTGTAAAGTGCGTGAACCTATGCTCATCTTTTGTTTGTTAATCACGTGTGTGATTCACGTGAATGCGTACGAGAAGAAATGAGATTCGAAACATCAAGGATTATATCCTTGATACGGAATTACAGAAAACACCAGTTGAACGCCAAATATTTAACTTGAAAAAGAATGGCATTAAAATCGACGTAAAAATTGTCCCAACAGCTAAGAATGATTCGGCAAAAAATAAAAGCAATGATAACTTTCCGGAGTTTCCTGTAAAGGATATTGGCAAATGTATCATTGAATTTTCACTTAGTTGCATCAAAAAACGTTTCATTCGTTTCTTAGAAATAGTAGGTCGCCTCGATGAAATTACATTACTTGGGCAGATGTGAAGTTAGTGAAGAGCAGAATAGTCCGTAGATCCGATGCTCGATCTAAGAATGACTCGGATGTCAGTATCGAGCGCAGCATAGATGATTTCTTCGATTCCTTTACTCTGCGTATCACGTTGCCTAGATGGAACAGCAAGCGAGAAAAGAATCAGATCGACGTGATGTTTGACGAGACAGCTGTAGCAGAAGGTGAACGTTAATAGCCATTAAAATAAATATAGGTCAACAAATATCTTAAAAGTATCTAAATAACCCATAAAATCTATCGTGATCTAAGATCATTAAACATTTTTTAAATATGTTTTGTTCAGGAAATTATTTTTTTCTGCATTATTAAGTTTCATTAGTAAATGTAATTTGCTATAGGACGAAAGAAAGGAGATAAATGCGGCGGAGGCAAGAGCAAAGGCGGAAAATGCAAAATGATGATGATGGGCATGATGATGATGCTCAAATTGAAATTAATAGGTAATATTATTGTATCTGTTTCGTATTTTCGCGTAAACGTACTCGTGCAAATACATTTTTATTAACATTTTAAATTATTTTACTCATGTCTATGCAAAATTTTAAAATTACATTAGATTACAATAAAATTTTTCTTTTTTATATACTAGGATTGGCAGCATTAAAAAGTATGATGATGGGCGGAATGTCTTTGATGGTTTCAATGATGATGTTAGGCAAAGGCGGATTTGGGAAAGGCGGAGGAGGCGGGCGGAGGAGGAGGGGGTGGCCCTTGGAAAAGGAGGAGGCGGAGGAGGAGGTAAAAATCCTCTTTAAATTTTGTTATGTTTAATTGTTACAATTTAGATAAATTTAAATTTTTAACGTTCTTACTAATTTTTGGTTAGTGCTCTACTAAAAAAAATTAATAATTATGAATTGCTTTTAATGAGCTATGGTATAAGAAGTCATAATAAAAGTAACTTTCAACAAAGTCCATAAATAACACAAAATAAAATAATATTTTCGTTAAAATATTATATGCTACAATTTTTAACATCTTTGATATCATGACGGCATTCAGATTACAAAGAAGTAGTACTCCTTACAAAAGCTTCGAGTGGTGGCGGACATAGTGATAGCCATAGTGCACCTCCACCAAGTAGTTATGGTCCACCTTCAGGAGGTGGTGGTTATGGCGGAGGCGGTGGATGGGGTCGCAGTTTCCACAAGTGGCCGATTGTATCTACTAATGAAGCTAAGGCAAAAGTCGCGGATGGATCTAATTACATTCCGATGACAGGAGAAGTCATCTCGAATACAACAAGTATTGATTACTTTGATTATGAGGATTATCAAGAACAACCATCGATTACAAATTTAAGTTCTATAAGTTCTAATTTGAATACGTCACATAACACCGCTTTCCACCAATATGAAAACACTAATGTAAGTATCGATTCGGCAATGATTAATTTGAAGCCAGAAGCGACAGTAAATGCAAAAGAAAAAAGTTTTATTTTCAATGAGTATCCACATATTATAAACGCTGAGAAGAATGTTGATTCAATCACAACCACAATTCAACCTGATGTTACTCATAAATTCACTACAAATGTAGTATATATGGATGAATGGCAGGCTACAGCTGAAAAAACAAGTTCTAATAACATATCAACAAATTCGAGTTCAAATATTAAATTGCAGCAAACTAAGTTACAATCTAAGGATATACCTTTGTTACGCGAAATTTAGAAATGTTCAGTTATAGTCATGTAATATAATGTATACGCATTTTTAAATAAATAATACTATAACTGTTAAACAATTCTTAAACAAATTTATTTTAGAATAAATCTCAAATATTTCAAATAAACTTTTTATTAACAAGAATTTTAAAATAAAAATTAAACAAAAAGAAATAAAAAATCTGTATCTAAAACAAAATTTTTTCTTTTACAGAAAATAAATCATTTTTGTTTATTCGTTATTTTATTTCTATACATAAAGAATTTTTTATATTAATTTTAAAAGAATTTTTTTGAAGATTTTAATTAATTTTAATCTGCAAAACAGTGGCGCAATCTTTTGAAGAGTTTTTCCAAGCTTCTTCCTACTTTCTAGTAAGTAACTGACTCTAAATGCTAGAAGTATACGGAATCCATTTTATCGGGTATACCTAGTATACCGATTGAGGCGCTTCAGCATGAAGAACATCGTCACTAGGTGTCGAAAGCTATTCCTGTAGTTAATCATGTTCAGAATTGAACAGATGGATTGGTTTAAAGAACAGTTAAAACGTTTTCACGATCTATAAACGGTTTTTCTCTTGCGTCATATTCGATAGAATTTTTACTTCTAATGGCTTTACTTCTTCGACATATGCTTAATATTTTAAAGCAGAAATTGGTCTTAATTTTTTATAATCAAATTCTCTTTTAAAAAACTTAATATTATATATAAATATTAACTTTAGATTATTAGCAGATTTTATTATAAAAACCTTATTTATATTCTATATAAATTTATCCTTATTTATTTAATTTTTATTCAGTACAGTTAATGAATAAACTTGCACTTTATAAAAACAATCACAATAACATAATAAAAGTTTAAAAAATTAATACATTATTTTAAAAAATATTCTAATATTAGGGTCTAGAAAATGTTTTTAAATTAAATGAAATTTAAAGGAAATTAATAAAAACCGTAAAAATAAAAACATTTTACAAACTTCATATTTCTTTAAAGAATTATTAAAATATTAACTTTTGCTTACTAGAGAAATGTATATAATACGATACAGTGCATCTTCAAATTAATCTAATATTTCACTTTATATTTAGTTTTTTATTTAAAATATTTTGTTATGAACGTACAAGTTATATTTTAAATAGTGAAATTTTTAAGTCGTTTTTTTACTCGTGCAATGATTGACCTACATTAGTACATTGACCGTTTATTTGAGACTCACGGCACGTATCTTTTCGGTGGCAACGCGATCTGATTTGAAAAGAGAAACGGTATATGGATTGTCAGCCATTGCAGTGGACGATAGCGCGAGCGTGTGCGGTTATGGTCGCGCATTTGATTTTCTCGGGGCGCTCTCTTTAGCTTCTTTGATGGAGTAGCGCCTGTTTAAACCTCGAGCTTATCTGTCAATCACCGTTAGGTAACCTACTGATCAACAGGATGCTACCGATTGCTTCGACTACTTTTCGCAACTGATCAGGAAAATGGTGAAAGTGTTCGTGCCGCTCGACACAAGGAAGGTTCCCACTGTTCCGGAAATAGATGCAACGCGCAACTCTACGCCTGAGGATCACTTTCCTATGTTACCGCATCTCAGGATCAATCATTAAAAAAGATCTATGTACTAATAACTGATTTCAATTTTTCTTTAATACATATCGTATTGAAATATCACAATGTAACATACCATTCTTTGGACATATAAAAGTTGATTATTTTTTAAAATAGTAATACTCGTATATTATAAAGAAATTGCAAGAATAATTATTTCTATATTAATATAGTTTAAAAGAATTTTTTATACAAAATATTTCTTAACTAATTTATGATAAAAATATGTGATGTTTCTTAATACTTATTTCTGTGACATATTTAATACGATATTTCCGTTTACTTACTTATCTACCTGGAAAGTTTATTACAAAAGCTGAAAGCCATTTCCCTGTCTCAGTTGACGTCGTAACGGAAATTGTATAGCAGTCTGTTGTCTGTAATGTCTGCATAATATGAGGCAATGTGTAGTATGCTATTTTGTTCCGTCAGAGACAGTGCGATAATATTGCATTCGCATGCCTTTGGTTTGTGGTAAAAAGTAGGAGATAGGTAAGTGGGTGAGTAAATGTTGTCACTCTTTGTCAAAGAATGAGAATGAAAAAAATAATTGACACTTTGACAGTTAATCTTTCATCTGTTCTTAACTGTAATATCTTTATTATAATGCTAATGCGCTTTTAATTAAAGATATATTATTTATTAGATTTAAAATTATCAGGATTAAAAAAATTATCTGAATTATCACAATTTTTAATTTAATATAAATAATGCTTTTAAAATTAACCTTTAAGTTAATTAAATCAGTTTTTTTAATGTAACTTTTAACATAACTAAGTTAATTTTATAAATGATAATTTTAACTTATATATTTAAAATAGAATATTAATCTAATTGAAAATTATGTTATACACAATAAAATAAATTTTAAATTAGTCTAATAAATAGAACACTTCTCACACAAAAAATTATTTTTAAAAAATATCTTCAGGTATTGTCAAAAATTAAAAGGTTACTTTCTAAGATTCCTTAATATATTATTGGAAAGCTTATAAATTTTGATGTGAGTCTCATTTATATCAATTACCACACAATGGACTTTTCTTAAATGTTAGCTATATTTTTTTTTCACCCAATATGTGGTATGTCCCAGTTGCTGGGTTCACTTTGTACTGCATGTACAAACCAGTTTCGATGCACATAGAAAAATACTTTCTGTTGATCTGCTGTCGCTGTGAAGAGTTTACACTTTTGGTTCACAATTAACAATTACGTCTATAATTCAAAATACTTTCCAACATACAATCAATGAACATCTCAAGTAGTTTGGCACAAATACTTCCTTCTGTAGAAATCATTAGAATAAAAGCAAAGAGCTGCACTTATTTTCTATTTAAAGAATCATATCGTAATTAATCATATATTAGAAAACATTAACATCCATTTAAATAAAAAATAGTTAATGTTACATGTGATAAAAATAATAAACAGTTTTAAATAAATCATTATATAATGGTATTATAAATCTACGCAAACTAAAAGCACGGCAATTTTAATAATGTTGTTGTCTTCATTTCCACGAGATGGAAATGTATCCCGTAATCTTGTCGCCCGCCTTTGATAAATTATAACTAAGACATAACTAGGTTGCGCTGGAATGTTGAACGAGCCCCTGTTCCTCCATGGGTATCGAGAGCTCTAAAGAAATGAGATAAAATAAGAGAATGGTCGTGCCTCTGCGTACATATATTTTTGTATTCATCAGCGTAAAGAAGACAATCTCTGCGGTGGAACGAAGTTTCAGTGTGAAATCTTGTCGAATGGACGTGTGCGTACGTGCGTGATTGTTTTTCGGCAACAAACGTGTAAGCCGGTCATGTGCCTCAACCTGCCTACCTACCTAGCGCCTTACGTTAGTAGGTCAATGGAATTCATCCGGTCAAACTGCGTCCGTCCACTTGCTTGGCCACCCGATTATCTTGGTTGGTGGTTTTTGAAAGCGGAACATACATTACAGTTCCTTCACAGGTTGGTCGATTTATCGATACGACATTGACCTCCATGTTTTTTGGATTCAGATGTTCTGAGAGGTGAACGTGCTACTTTCAAACTTGCTTTTGCATGAAAAAACAATGTATTCAGAAATATATACAGAAAACGGTTATATATATAATAAATAAAACATTTAATATCAATATTATCATATATATAGGAATATGTTAAATTTTTAAATATGTTAAATGAAAGAAAGAAAAAAAGGGGGGAAAGAAAAGACTAAACAAGCATAGTAATTTAACATAGTATTTAAATCATTAAAATTTATTAATATGTAAAAGAAATGTTCAATAAATTTAAAGAAATAAAAAAAAGTTTTAAAAATATTGTAAAATATTTTGTTTATTTAAGTTAAATTTATAATGGATTTAAAGTACAATTTAAAGTACAATTTAAAGTACAATATAGATATCTTATATTTTTAATTATATTTAATTCATATTTTAATCGAATTGCATAATCGAAGCCATCAATGAATATTATAGCGTGCTAAAGAAGAGTAGTAACGTCTAGCTATCTAGGTACAAAACATAGGTAGATATAGATCCTTTGCATCTCAAAGTTCTTCCTCTCTAGCTGGAATAAGGAGAACACCTTCACCAGGAATCTGTTAGTGAAAAGCGGTTAGTGAGTATGAGAGAAATGTAGCAAAGTGACGCTTATTTGTATATGTTTTGCTGATGTTAATATGTATTGATGAAAGATTATAAAGCCAGGTTTTTAACTTGATCGATTAAACGATTT
>NW_023415784.1:0-18843 GCF_013373865.1 Monomorium pharaonis | reverse complement strand
CAAGATTAGATATCGACGTTAACAATAAGTGTCCTCCTTGAATCCGCGCATGTCGCTTTCACGTCGAAGTATATTAACTCTTAGTCCTCGCGTTGGTCCTCGTAATTAATCACGCAGGAACATTACGGGCCGCTTCTTACCACTTTTTACTACGTTAATTGCTAAATTAAGAATCCATCTCGCGCGTATGTATAATCTTTACTTTAATTTCATATAATAAACGATCGGCGTTAAAATTAAACTTTGTTCTATTAAATGTACTCGTTGCACATTCAAGGTACAGTGAGATGATGACAATTAATTAAGGATCTCTGGTCGCGTCTGTCTTATTCCGCCGCTTGGTATTAGCGTGAAAATATCCGGCGTTAATTGCTAACGAACTGTGTCCACCGTGTAGAACACAACAATCGGTTCCGTCCGGGAAAGAAGCGCGACGGGAAGAAGTGGAGAAACGAGGAAGACGACGGTAAAACGACGGGAAAAGAAGCGGACAGGAAGATGCAACTCTTTTATTACAAGCCACGACGTGTCCTATTAAAACTGTATTATGGATATGGCCGAGTGAGATTGTAATCGCTGCGTGACGGTAACGACAGCATCGACCTGTGGAAGGAGTTCTTCTTTCCTTACCTAACGCACATCGCGAAAAGTCCAATAGAGACTACTATCGGTAGATCAAATTGATTGACGAGCCGCGCGTCGTGCATTCTCATGCCTCGCAATTAAACTCATCACCGCGGTGATGATGATTATATTGTAATATCCCCTCCCCCTTCCCCATTCCCCGCGTAATAGAATGTATATTGCAACCGGTCAACGTCGTGCGATCCCTGCGGAAAATTTATCAAAGATTTCTGATGATGATTGATATGTCTATTGATTTCTCTCGCGTGGAAACGGCATGCAGCGTAGTGGAATGCTGCACTTTGAGACACGCACGAAAGTGAATCCTAGAAGCGACGCGACGCTTCTAGAGAGAAAGGACCGTGCGGTTTTGCTTTCGCTCGGGCTCGGGTCGACTGATTGCGATTGATGGTAGGATTAAGCGGCGCACAATGCGACCCGCGCCGTATTGAAACCCCGATTGGAAACCCCTCCTCGCTAGCGCGGCCTATACAGTGATAACCGTCCTCGTTCCATGGCGCGCGATGCGTCTACAAGCCCGCATTCGTGATGCTTATCCTAACTGGAATGGAGCGATATTAATATGCTTAACGCTTTCACGGCTAATGGATTGTGCATATTTTAATATTTTATATTTAACACAGCCGTTCACAATAGGTGCCGCCGAAAGAATTAACGTCGAAGCTTCGCGCGCAGTTTTAACCGGGCGGTAAAAATGAATTTTCGAGGGGAGAAAGAAAATCAGTGCGGATTATTAAAACGATGATTTCAAATGCTTTACACGAGACTGCCTCTCTGCAAATATTTTCAGTCGGTTTCTTCCTAACCTAACAAATTTTTAAAAAATTACAATACACTCCTTTACGTTTTTAATAACATCGTATTAATTACAATTATTCGTGTAAGCACATATCATCGTAATGTAGACAAAAGGTTTTTGCTTTCAGTTTCGGTTCCATTGCTGCCAGATAAAAAAAAAAACTCAACGTCGTTAATTACGACGACGTTGTTTACAAAGAGATCATTTTTGACAGGGCTGATTAATATACGGCATTCCACGACTTTGGCTAAGCTACCTACTTAAGCGTCCCGGGACAACCCGGAAACACTATCGTTACAATCTTACAAGTTTCGACGACGCTTAGCTTATCTGGCACTTGGAGGGCCTTTGATCGATCTCCTTCGCGCGGAGCGTGGGTGCCCTAAGAGGATACTCGTCTAAGAAACGTAATCTCGTTTAAGAGGTTGTAGCCTCTACGGCCTCTCCTACCTAATCTTCCCGGCGACGTTACGAGCGATGCCTCCTCGATGCAACGGCGCAATAAACGACCGCATATTCTGCGGCTGGAAAAAAAAATCACGACAATGGCGCCGTATCCGACGTATATCTCGTGCGCTCCAGCCGTCGATCGTTTCGAAGTCGCCCTTTGTTCCTCGATTGGCTTTCCGCCACTGTTTATTGCCGATTGGAGAAACGCAAATCTCCAGGAGGAAGTACTAGAGCGCGAAATGGCAGAGTGTTAAACGTCTCTAAATAGGCCGTTTTATGGATCGAGTATTAACCGGCAATATGTCGATGCAGAGAGAGAGTCGCTACTTCCATTTATAAAGTAAATTTATTATACTTGTATTTCACTCAAACAGGGGATTCAATTTTAATCAGATAGCACACATTAAGAATGATAATTGAAACAGTTTATAGATTAACGTGTGCAAATACTGAGAGAGAGAGAGAGAGAGAAGCGTTCTTTTTTCAGTGTCTCGTCATCACGTTTCATCTACATCAATTAGTCTAAAAATCATTACTGTCGTTCTTCTTATTATTCTTAAATCGCGCTTGTTATATTATTATTCAATCTGCTCCATTAAAGAACGGCGAAATATATTTCACGAACCGGGCGTTTCCTTTGGTCATCGAAACGTAGGTTCTCCTCCCCCCGTCTTTCCCTTCCGAGTTTGACGATTGGAGTATTATTATTCGACAAGTATCCGCAGATAATCTTAGACAGGATCGTGCGATCGAACGAGATAGAGCTCGCTAAGTCCTAAGGGCACAAACCGCCTCTTCACGCGGCTATTCGTCCTCCTACTCAGAATGCGGCGATCGGGACCGATATTATAGTGATCTGCGCTACCGAGCGCCGAAGGATCTATCGATCGGCGCGATCTACGAGAACCGGGGTGGCTGCTGATTCACGGTACTGTATTCCGCGGATGCGCGCGAAAGGAGAAGAAGGGCATGGTAGCCAACGATAGGATAACCATAGCCCTTGGCAGCCGCGAACATCCGAGTGACATGCTCCTCCGCGAAGTCTACGATCGCAGCATCCTTCTCCCTCTCCCCGCCCCCCTCCCCACCCTCCGCAGCATAGTAGCTAGCAAGATCATAATCCACGTGAGCTCACGCTGCTATTTACCCGTTGCGAAATAAGCTCATAGCTATAATTTTTGCGAGCATCAAAATCGAAAGTCGAAAGCGCTTGCGAACTCACAAAAAGTCGCTCAACGTTGGCTTTTTTTAATGCTATTTTCTCGTCTCATTAAATATCCTGCCTTTTAGATTAGCAAAAACTTGTAAACGGAAGCTAAATGACATTTTTCTCAATATTAAATAAAATGGCCGTAAATTAGTATCTTATAAAACAAAATTTTCCGTCGCCCAAAAACCATTTTTTCTTTCTTTTGCAGACATTAATTTCATTAATCTACTCGTTTAATACTTAAATATACAACACAGTAATGCCATAATATATTGGCCAATATCGCCAGTCACTTTTATTTAAACGTAATTTTGCACGACTGCATTTTATTTGATGGGTAAATATCTTACACACCTATATCCTTGATAGCGCGGAGAATGTCCATAAAACAGAGATAAATCGGAAGATGATTTTACTACCACGAGAATACCTTACGGTCTAGTTATGGGACTGAGATAGGGACTCGCAGAAAGACACGAGTGAAGCGGAGTGAGATCGCAAATCGAAGGAAGCAAGATCATTCCTATGCACGCAATGTAACGATCGATCACCCATCACCGACCGCGGCAGCGCGATCGCCAGAACCCAGATTATGCGATCCCTATACCTGCTCCTCTGCCATGCCGTTCTTTACATCATTTTAAATTAATACGTGGTCTCAAAGCCAACCAGCACGCATATTCACGTACACGTGCTCGATGCACGAGAGCGCATTCTCGAGATCTAGTTGGCAAAGTTGTGATAAATTATCGGAGCGACACGTTTTTCACATTTTTTTCCTTCCAAAAATTACATCTCCCTTTTGCGGCAATAAGTTTTCAGCGGACGTTTTATGCAATAAAAATTATGCATCGCTTTGCCATTAAATAATTCTAACAAACAAAATAAATTCCGCGTAAGTCGTTGTAATAATCTCAACGATTTCTATTTCCGATCAGAGAGTACGCTCGCATAGAGGAAGATTATGCAATTGCGATTGACTGAACCGGTCGCTCGCCATCGCTCGTTCGTCATAATACGAGCTGCAAGTCGTCTGTAACGTTATTTACTATTGTGTGACTATAAATAGCGGCAAATCTCGGCCTCCACCTTTCTTCGATTATCCTAATGGAAGATGCAGATGCGGGCAATCGGTGCGATCACCAATCGTGGGTGTGGCTGATAAAATTTCATTACTCTACGATACGTAACGTAAGAGCAGGTTTTGTGTCCGCGTTGAATATCTACGACTGGAATTTCTCGTAAAGCGCGATTCGTCGGCAACATTAATAACGGTAACGACGCCGTAATCAGAACCCGTTTGTTAAAAGTAAAAAGCGCAGGTAGTAGACGAGACTAAGAACGAACACAGGATGGGATAAGCGATAAAAAGTTCGCGAATATCGTCCGTAAATAATAAGAAAATGTTTATATACCAAAACACATAAATTATTATTCAAGAACACGCCACGAAGAAAATTATAATCAAACAAGCGTACTTTCGCGCACCTTTAGTAAAGAAAATTCGCGTAAATTTGAGAAAAAGATACTTTTCTCTTAAAAATAATTAACACTTATTAATTTAAAATATTTTATAATTATTTATTTTTCTCCTTCTTTTAAATATTCTTACTTTTCATTTTTGCTCTATTTCATTTTAATTATTTAAATTACTTCTAGATTCTAATACGTCAGGTAAAAAAATTCTTTATAATTATACAAGCTTAGGCAGAGAAGAAGAAACCTATTAATTTGCGAATTTACAAAATCAAGTTTTTCTCGCAAGCAAAGAGAAAATGTTCTACCCTTTCATACCTTTACGACAGTTACCTCCCGCTCCCCCTTTTCGGCTGTACCGCGTATTACAACGCATCCTGTATGTAGGGATCTCGTCGCACTGTTTTAATGCCCGGCGGGACGGACGGACGGGATAAATCGCTGATGAGACAGCGGCGGCGAATTGTTCGGTATCGTTTGCTGTACGCGAGGCGAGGTTTCAGTAACACGCTGCCCCACGCTGCTGCCCCCGACGCGCCATGGGTGCAAATCGTTGCCCGACACCCCGTACAAGGAGCCGAATGAGATGAGAGAGAAGATTATACGGTATGAACCAGCAGGCAGGGGCATCCTGTCCATCAAGGACGCCTTCTATCTCGCTGGCTCCTCCTCGTGCCTCCTTGCCCTCCTCGCCCCCTCCCCCTTTCCCCCGTGATCATCTGCCTTCTCTTCGCTCTCTCTTCTCTCTCCTGGTCCATCCCTTCGTCATCCTCCTCGCCGCGCGGACACGTCGCAGCAACCTACTACCTCGTATTACTCAAAGGTTATTTCTCTCTCGGCACCGCTCGGCACGCTCCCTTCTTTCATCCGCGGAGGAGATAAACCGGGAGGATATTTCTATGGCTAGCCTATACGCCGCGTGCGTGTGTATGTCTTTTCTAACTAGAGCGTAACCGGGCCCTATTATCTCTAAAGAACTGAGAAAGTGCCTGCCGTATTATATGTAAAGGAGATTCATTCTCATTTCATCGAGATAAAAAATAAACGGTTTCGGTCTTTAATTCGATTTCTTTAGAACCGCAATTTAATATGGATTTTATACGCGATGTTGCAGTAGCCGAACTCTCGTTTTCTTTTAGTAATTAATTTGGAAATTTATTTATTTATCGATATCTACGAGGGATATCCTCCTGTAAAGACTGTAACAATGACACATCGCACAGTGAAGGTATATGCAAAATCAATATAGAAAAATAAGATAGAATCATATTTAGAAATATCCTCACTACTGAGCGATGTGAGTGCGAGCAATTTTTTTGGCACAATTAATTTGCCAAATTTAAATCCCCGTCATAAGAACTATTGTAGGAGACTTTGGTACTCGGTAGATTTTCGAAATGATCTCATGTCAAGAGAGACTCTATTCCGCATTTATTCTACCATTAAGCATATTGCGATCATTACGAGACATCTTGCATATACATAGAGATACGAGGTGAAGAGATACATACTTAACTATTGACGTGTATTCAGCGTTTCGCTACTTTGCACTTTGCACAGCGGTAATCGTGCGAGAGATGACGCACATCACGTACGATAATTTCATTATTTGTCGTATTTAATGGAAATGATAGATGTATAAACCGCGTCGTGCTTTTGTTCGCTCGACCTATCAATTTAAGCAGAATACTGCGTACCCAATGTATCGATTACGGATTCGATTCGGTATCGCGAGATGTCGATATTACATTACTTATAGGAAGAAAGTGTTGCTTCGCGAGAGATGGTTGATTTGCGAGCAACGCGTGCTGCAAAATTGTTCGCAGAACGATGCGAAAAGGTGTGCGCGCAATTAGCTTCGCAGACCAACTCGAATAATTCATTGCGTTTCGATTCAGCGAAATCGATTGGCACTCACGGTCCACTTTCTTTCGCATCGAGTGAAAATCAAGTGGAAATCATCCTATTCTTAAAAACGAGATTACTTTTTAATAAGAAGATGTATTTTATCTTTTCTTTTAGATATACAATCCGAAAATTAAGGATAGGGCGGTAAGCCAACAATAAAAAGTTAAGAATTAAATTACCTCTTACTTTCTCATAGAAATTTTCGACTTTAATGTTTCTTGAAGAGAGTTTCTTTATTTTCTCTTCTTTATAAAAATTAGATAATATACATTTTTGTTTCACAATATATCACCTGACACATAAATGTCTGAAACTTTTAATCAAAATATTAATGATCATTCAACCTAATTAAAATTAAAAATCTTGATTCCCATTTGAAAAGGAAGAAACTCATTACCTATTTGCTTACAGATCCAGTCTCTAGTTAAACAACCAGAACATCTGGTAGCTTTCTAGCTGGCACTGTGAAAACCGTCGGGATCGTTTGGTTATATTATAACACAACGTCGCGCGCCGCACGTCGTTCGCCGTAATGTTCATTTTGATGTCTTTCGTCTGCCATCTTGGCAGTAAGAGACGTATTTATAGAACACCGGCCGCACCGGGGATTCCGTATTCCGTCGACGGCGATTGTCAACGACGCGCTCTCGAGTCACGACACTCAAAATTCAATCCTGGACATTCCAATCCACCCGAACTGAATCATCATCCCGGGAATATTTCTCGCAAACATTTCTTCGCAACATTTCGTCACAAACATTTATAGAGTGATGACGACGGTCAATATTTTTGAGAAACTAGAGCAAGATCTAACTGATTTCTGATTCATGCTTTCTACAATAAGAATGACGATAATAATAAAAAAATATTAAAATTTATTATTATTTGTTACTGTATAACAAATTAATATTTCAATTGATAATTCGAGAAAACCAAGGATGTGCGATCGTGGTGCAGAACTTATTTTTCAAATTAATCTTTCACTCAAATGTCAAAGTTTTTCGAGATACAAATATGAATGAAAAAAAAAAACAAATTATCATAATTCTCGAACAGATCGCATTTGTCACGAGGATAAAAAGCTACTGACGGATTTATTGCCGTTTCTTCAACACGGCGCGGAGTAAAATCGCTGTGAAAGAGACACCTCGGGCTCCCAATGATTCCAGGAAAAGAAAGCAGTCGGGCCTTTTACGTCGTAGTTTAATCAACTCATTGCTTGTTCCTTTCACGATCCATCGTTAGAAAAACGACTAGGGGAGAGGGGGGGAGGAGGTGGTCGCTGTGGTAGCGGTGGTGGTGTAAAACGAACTTCTCGTTTTACATTCATTGCGCGCGACTCGTTTTTACAGATAGCGCAAGCGGCATACAGTTAGAGAGAGTCGCTTAACTTCTATTACTATTCCAGGTGCGCCAGGGGAAGAAACACGGCGGAGATGCGCACGGATCCGTGGATGCGCTCGTATCTACCGCGGGCCGCTCCATCGAAGATGCGGGTAAAGATAGAGAAAACGGAGGAAAACGCATCTCGTCGCCCGCGAGAACCGGCAGCTCCGAGGTCCCTCGAGATAACGTCGCGAATACGCGCCGATAAACCGGGAAAATTCATAGGGCAATTAGCACGGCCGGCGGGAGTCTCGATTTAACGTCCATTTCGCACCGTTATTATTGTACGTTATTGCCTAATCCTCGCATCCAGCCGCCGATCGCTCGCTCGCTCGTACGATCGATCGTTCCGATAATTCTCTACCGGGGGAGCAAACTCGAATGACGCCGTTCCCCCGATTAAAAGCCCAGCGATAAAAGCTCACAAACGCGAGACACAACTACTAATGTATTATACGATACGTCTCACGTGTGTATAAGTGAAAATTTTATTTAATGTTTAAAAAAATTGCTTTTTTTTTTTCAATAAATTAAGATATATATTACGAGATTTTTTGTTTTACGCGAAATTTAAAAGATTAAGGAGGACGAGCTTTTTTGCTCGGGACGGCGAAGCGAACGTAACTAGAACTGGAACGGAGGACGCGCGCCGACTGGAAACCACGTCAGAGGAAATGATCTCTAATTACCGTCATCGTTCACAGTCCGCTGGATCGTGAGCGGTAGTCGATCGCGGGTGTCGAACGCAAATAACGGCGACTATAAACGGCGGTCGTTTGTCTCGGGACGGTAATCCCAGCAACGAGGAAGCAAGTAAACCGGAAGGGAAAGGGGTAGAGCGACGAGGGGGAGGAAGGAGGAGACGAGGGGGGAGCGGGGGTAACCGGTAGTACGAGGTAAACGGAGGCAATCGCTTGTGAAACGATGACGATAGTTCGCGATTGGTTCTGCCTGAATTGTGAGCGCTTATTTAAACGATCGCGAGAGGCTGGACCTATGTGCTTCACGGCCGCAATCGCAATGATTAGACTACTGTGTCCGCGTGGCGCAACGCGGCAATCAATTCTTACGCGCTGAACTTTGCCTGTCATATTCCACCGTGCGTCTACCGTTAAAACACTATTTCATTATATAGAGCCATTATATTACGTAAAAGGTAACCAAACATGAATGAACCAGTAATTGACGGTAAACGGTCCCGGGCACCAAAGGGACATTCACTGCTGGATATTTATTATTATGAAATAGGGAGAAAGAGAGAGTATCCAAGCGCGAGGGACGAAAGACAGCGAATAATATGCAACAATAATTCTAAACGACAACCAAGTTATCCTCTCTCTCGTTTTCACTCGGGAAATTCCGAGCCTCGAGCACTCGAGAGAAGAATTAGTCTTATTTGCGTCGTCAAAATTTATATCTCTGTAAAATCTCTTTTCTTTCCGACTACGCCCTTCGAGAGTTACCCTCGCAAGTATACGGCGTTGCACAATTTCGCGAGTGGAAAGAAACCCACGATAATAACGGCGCCCGTTAACGACAATGTTTGCGGCGCGGTAGCGTTCATTAGGGTATCTAATAGGAATATCTAATCTCAGTTTTGCTCTCATAACACCTGACGTTTCGCGGCGAACACCTTGGCGACAGCAGCGGGAGCTAATAAAAGTCGGACAGATCGCTAATTTACGCGATCGTTTCTGCGCGGGCTAATTCGCCGCGGCGGCGAGTCTCGAAACGCATACGGATTACGTAATTGCAATCAGCGACGTGGAAGCGACGTGGGCGTGTGTTGCATCAGTGTACGCCGCGCTCATCGTAAAAGTGCACGTAAAGGTAAACGGTTCGACGAATGTTGTCGAAAAGGAGAGGAAAAAAGAGGGAGACGATTGGGAGAGAGAGAGAGAGAGAGAGAGAGAGAGAGAGAGAGAGAGAAAGACGAAAGGCGTTTTTTACGATCCGTGAGCCTCACCGCGATTATCAGCGAGCCGCTCATCTTTCTTAATTTATCAGCGACAGGTGACGGCCCGCAAGGCATTCGTTACGATACCGGCCCGTGATACGAAGATGATTTTCGCAGACGGGCTACAACGTGAAATGTGAAAGGGATATGTCGGTCACGTGAACACGTTTCATTCAATGCCTTTCCGGTATCGTTGCTCCGTAAAGCGGCCGCGATAAGATTGCCACGCGAATTTATGCGGTATTAACGGTAGCGTGAAAGCACCACAAAGATGCCATCGGAGTTCTGTGCGCCGCTTATTAAATAAGAAGGCCCCTCCTCGCTCAGACATTCATAAAATGACGTCTGCGGAATATAAATTAATATATCTTCCATTGAAAAATGTCGTAATGTATAATTTATCTGTTTTACAACTTGTGCGTATTGATTCGCGATTAAAAATTGCATGAAAAATTAATTTATAGCCTACGGAAAAAAAAAACTTATTTACGACTTTCTTTAATGACTTTCAAATTAATCTGAGTGTAATGAATCGGGGTCCCGGCTTTAGAATTGTAATTACGGGAAAGTATTTGGAGGAAATTCTCGCGAGGGGCAATTACAAACGATTACGGGACGATGTTTTGGCAGCGAACAATTGTAACGGGGATAATCGCTCTCGCTTTCGGTCGGAAGTTCTCGCGGGCCGAGATAAGAGGGCTACATCGGTCGTTTGCAAGAGCCGGTCTTAATAATTTCCGAAGAAATCTCCACGCCTTTCTCTTGTCTCCATTTAAGTCGCAGGGCGATGAAGTGGAGCAGGAAGTGCCCTCGCGAAGCCTGAGAACCGTTTACTCCGGCAGTTTCCTGCACCGCAACCACCTACAATTTTCTGTTCGTTGCTAAAATCGTGTCTAGTGCGTCCAGATTGTCGGCTCGTTCCTTATTGCTTTCGTCCGTAAAATGATCGCGGATCCCATCTCAAAAGATTACCGATATATATAGCACCACACATTTCTGTGTTGTTTTCTTTCTCCTATTCAACGTAAAAATATCGTGACGCTAAGTCTCAATTAATTTCTAAATTTGCTATGCTGATTTATGTAAGGAAATAATACAAAAATTTCAGTAAAAGTAGTAAATACTGTTAACGACTTATTTTTGTAATAAATTTAAGCAAATGCATAAATAAAACGTAAATCAATCATTTTAATTTACATTATTTTTCAACATATACAATTTACATTTCAAAAGATTTTTTAAAACACGCAATATCTATAATTTACTGATGTAATTACAAAGTTATGCGGAATATATTTAAACCTATAGCAAAAATCTAAAATTATTAATCTCAATAAAACGTTCACTGCTCCGCCAGGTAAATCAGAGATACACGTAGTGTTTCTATATCGTGCATACAGAAAAAAAAAAAAAGAAAAGAATCGCATGATCAATTTTCATTCGACATCGTGCCTACACGACTCCGATTGTGCAAACGACGATCGTGACAATCCGGTGTCACGTGCAAGAAAAGAAGAAACTAGATTCCCGCTCGCGTTACACAATATGCGTGTGCGTCAAATCACGTGGGAACGCGTGAGGTAGGCGAACGCATTGCGTGTCTCTCCTGCATCGCAAAGAAGATACGGTAACCCGTATTTACCGATCGTATCTGACTCGGCCCAATCACTATATATATGAGATACCGGGTATTATCCGTAAAATTGGTTACATGAAAATTTGAAACTATGAGATGATTATTAGTTTCACTAATGTCGGTTAATTTTTTCCTTCGTGTTAAATGACTATTTATTCCTCCTTAAATGAAGCAAAAACAGGCAGAAGGAAATTTCAAAGACGGGTACCTTCAGTAGCGCGTAATTTAATTTTCGACCTTACGAGATAAATTTTCTATTTTCAAGTTTTTTTTTTTTTTTTATATATCTCCCGGTTTCGCGAGATACATTTTAACACGACGAGCGATCCGAACAAAGAAGAACCGTAGTAATTTTTTTTTCTTCTACGACAGAGAGCCGCTTGCACGGAAGACCACACGAGTCAAAGTTTTTCACTTGGCCGGCGATCGAAGTGGACTTTCAGGTTCTTTGGGGATCGAACGAGGAGAAAAGACATCGACCTCGTAACAGAGACGCGCTCAAGGTTTCCGACGGGGCATAATCTTCTTACGCTACCTTTATCACGATGACGTGCCTGCCCGATGGGACTGCAGCAGCAGTACTTACTCTCCGGGCTGTGTTCGCTTTCTCCAATTTGTCATTCGCGCGGTGGCGGCGGCGGCGGCGGCGGCGGTGGTATTGCGATATTAATTAATCTTGCGCACATGCGCGCCCTCCATCCGCGCGCCATCGGATGCACACCGATCGTGCGGGGCCCACACGTGCATACGCGCCGCTCACGTTTCACCACGTGAGATAACATCCCGCGAGCAGGTGGAAAGTTCCACATAACACAATCGCGTTACGACCGCCGGCGCGTCCAGCCCGTGGAGGCCCGTGCCGTAAATCATCGCGGAAATGAAAAGCAGCGGCCGCGCGCGCGAAACCCCCAACTCTATAAACCGACTGCAACTATTACACATATTATTCCTCTTCCCCCCCCCACCCCTCGTAGAGACGCGGTTTAGCGTCGGAGGGTATACGTGAAATCGCGTTTCTAGAAGCAACTTCCCGAAGAGAGCGCGTAAAATTCGGAATTAGAACAATGCTCAACTTGCAGGAAACGCGAAGCGTATGTTTCATAAAATAAAAACCACTTGTAATTATGCGTAACTTAATGATAAGTTACGTATAGCTTATCGTCGAATTACACGTGTAATTATACGCGACTCTGAAAGAGGAGAAACGCAAGAATGAATATTTGCCGTGACAGTAGCAGAGAGAGAAAGAAGGAAAGTTCTAAAATGAAATAAATTAATTCTCACGACCAGCGTTTCAATTAATTTGCGAATAATTAAATTAGTAGAACTCGTCGTGATCACGAACGAGACTTCCTGTTCTTCGCGATTCTTATCGGAGACACGATACACAATGTCAAAATGGGATCCTTTTCGAGGTCGGTCGTGACAGCCGGTGCACGGTGTTGCATTAAAGTATGCATCGCGCGGCCATTCTTAGCGCGATGCACGTGCACCGGGAGGTTCGCGCGTGTACGCTATGCGCCGACATCAACGTCGGGGGCCGAGATAAGATCGGGGACAGGTGGAAAGTCCACGGCTCCCACGCGACGACCCCCGTGTGTTTGACCATAGGTTTGTTTTTTATTCCTGCACTGCTGCACTAGTGCAATGAGTTAGAATGAGAAAAAATATATTTGTCTCATTCTAACTTATTGCACCAGCGCAGCAGTGCAGGAATAAAAGACAAAACCTCGTGTTTAAGGCAGCTCTCGGACCGGAGAGATTCAGCTCTCCGGCTCGCGGAGGATTAGAATTAGGGATTGTTACACCCGCCAAGATCAATGGTGCGCCGCGCCAGTAAAAGAGAACGTGGGAATAATGTCGATTATCGCGGTATAACTTGATTCTTAGACGCTGTATAGCATATATTATCACTTTTCATATCACTTATCACGTTATCGCTTTAACTCGTTCAGCAAGAAATACTTTCGGACATGACAAATTTGAAAAATTGTAATTTTTTTTTATTAATAATTGTATATTTGATTAATATATTCTGACATATTTTCGGATTTCAAACTTTCTTCCCAAGTATATTTTAATTTAATTTAAAAGTAATATAGTGTCTTGCAATCACCATAAAATTTTTAAGGAAATCTCTGAAGAGATTAATTGAAATAAAAAATATTTTTTAAATAATTTTTTTTTTTATCCTAATACCGTGTTAGGCACGATGTAAATAAAATCGATAATGGCTAATTAAAATGACGGCTCGTCGAAAAGAATACAATCGGAGCTTATACTGTTGCACGCGTGATTCATTTCAGATGCGTAAATCTTACGAGATGATGCATTACTCTCATTAACGGTCGACCATGACTTTCGGTTACTTTGCCTCCGCGCATTTACAAGTCGTTAATCGTGGAAATTAATTAATTACGTGGGACTAATAATACCCGTACTAATTGTACCGAATAACCATCGTTAACGTCTTTCAGCCGCTTGTCGCTTCTCAAGAGATAATGTGACGATGTACGGAGCAGCCAGCCGGATCAAGTCTCACTGTGCGAATGATAGCGTAGCGACCTTGTGTAAATACAACAACGCGCCGTACGTCGCAAACGTCAAAGCAAACGCCACGCGCGAGCTAGTTCTCCCATGAAATATTCGGCGTATCAAATAAATCAAGTTCGAAGTCTGTTCTTCGTGTATCAAGTTACTCTTGCTGGAACGATCTTTATTACACACATCTAATCTGGCATTATATAATTCAGATAATAAAAATCAATTTGAAAAGTATAGCTACATGTAAATTAATATTCACGGTTCATGTATGTGTTATATGTACCGATGTACGTACTTCTATTCATGAAAAAAATAAATAATATTCTTTTAGAAAAGACATTTTATATAATGCTATTTGTGGAATTTTTATGAATGTAAAATTTACTTTTTCTTCTTCTTTTTCAGTGATTTGAATTAATTTAAGAAACGGCGCTGTGCGTATCGAACATGAAACGGGATCGCGTTCTGAAGGATCAAAAACCGTTTCTCATCAAACGAACGCTTTTTATTCTACTTTCAAAAAAAGTCGTCTGTCATCGAGATATTCGCAAGAAATCGATATCTCGCCGCTCACGTAACTCGGTCTTACGCTTCAATACCGATCAACATCGCGCACTGTTTTTAATTCTATCCCACGCTAATAAACGGGTTTTATCGAAAAAAGTACGCACACGGTATTCGTATTTCTACAAGACTTGCATGATGAAGATTTTAATTATCTTTCACATAATTTGCAAAAAAATAAATCGCTATATACAATGCATAATTACTATGTTTTATACAAAATATGTGTAAAAAATGTGGAATCAAATTATATAATTTTTTATCACATCGAATATCAACAAAAACTGTACGGGCGAAATATTTTATGTTATGAAATATATTATATAAATGTATATCATGCAAAAATGTTTTCTTCATTAATAATAAATTTAAGATTTAAACAATTTAAATTACGCAGACTTAAAAAAATTTTTACTACAGCTATAAAGAATTCTTTTTTTATAAAAACAATTCGAAAAGCACTCGAAAGCTTTCATTATTATTGGCAAGACACTGAAAAGAAAAGTAATTCTATCTATTCTTTCGCTCGTCTCTCACACACACACACACATTGAATGATGGATCTGCGAGTTCTGTCGGACCTGTTTCAAGAGGTCAAAACAGACTGGCTCTTTCATTTCTCAGTATCTCTGCTTCCTCACTTCTTTTCGCAGTTATATACAGGAACCACGACGAGCGACCCGATCGCCAAGGGCCTCATTGACAATTTCGATCGCGTCGATCGCATCATAAAACGAAGAGCAACAAAATCCCGGAGCCGTGGACTTTCTTGCCTGCATTACGGTACACGGGAAGCAGCGACGCGCCGTCTGATATTGTCGCGCGCGAGGAAACGATGATCGACGGAGAAAATAAAGGAAAGAAGAGAGAAAGAGAGAGATAGAGATAAAGAGAGAGAGAGAGAGAGAGAGATGGTCCAAATGAATGGGAAGGTATCGATACGAGAAATATCAGTTATACCAGCGAGTATACGCCTCCACCATCCTCCTTTCTCTCTCTCCTGCCTACTCCTTTTTATTCCTACGCTCCTTCCACGGCCCACTTGGTCGGCAGAACTACGCACCGCGTGTATGTGTGCACGCCCGTATAAATAAACGGTCCATACATTATTTATAAATCGCTTATGCACCAACGGCAAGGTCAGATAAGATCTGAGACCTGCCGTGAGAGGGATACGCCCGGTGGAACATATACACGCTTTTACAATCTTCGCGGAGTGACCTATCGTCAAGTCGGGTCTCCCCTGGGTCCGCGACGATGGACGAGGAAGCCTTAGGAACGAGGTCGAAGACGCGGTGGGATCGGAGTACACGAGAGGTCGGACACACGGACGCGATACCGAGAGACGCTTCGCGACTTTCAAATGCGACTGTAATAGATAACCATGGGGCGAGAGTTTGAAAAATTAGGTGCGAAATTGTCGAGGACCGAATTAGGCAAATTGTACTTTCGAAATGACACGATAATTTCTGCATTACTGATAATTATTATATTTTTGAACCAATACTTCCCGAATCCCTTCACATTCAAGTACACGATCAAATGTGGGAATAATTTTTCTTCAAATTGAAACCGGAAAGTTAATCGTGAAAAAATCTTTTAACTATTTTAAATATCATAACTATTTTTATATATCAACACATGTATATATACTTTGTACAAGCTTTTATAATAAAAAGAGAAAAAGAGTAAAATACTTTCAACTAATTATTTTTTATATTGTTTAGTTACTCAAGTTTTAATGTTAAATTACACACCTTAAAAATGGTATATAAACATTTAAAATACATGCGCAAAATATCATGACAACGTCAAATATCATCTTCGTGACACATCACGACGAGAGAAACAAGAGAGAGAGAGAGAGAGAGGAAACACCAAGAGAACAAGATCTGACAGTATGTTATGCCGACTCGATTGCAGATAATCATCCTTCGCGCACTGCGATCGAACTTGATCGACTTATAAATCGGTATTCGCATACACTGCGCTTGCATACAGTTGCGGCAACTCCTACCTGATGAGATGAGTTATCCAATCGTGCTAGGCATAAACATGCGATTATACGAGCCAGCCCGCGGCTGTTATACATCAATTGTAAAGAAACGCAAGAAATTACCCTGACTGCAGAGACCGTCCATTAACAATAAGTGTAATGCAGACTAGACAATATATACGGGTTATAAGATCGGAACTAATTAGCATTCAATGGGCTAATTATCGAGACTATTTGTAATTAAATAGATAGTGTATTATAATTGGATTGCAGAATTTTCGCAGGATAAAATTAAAGCGCGCGTTATTTTAGATACGAATAGAGAGAAAGAAAAAAACATTAAATGACCTGCGGCATAGCCTGATGAAATACCGAATTCAACTATATAGGAATAAATTAAATTAAAGATTATCAAACCGAACTCAATACCAAAATCGGACTGCCGAAACGAGGCGTGGTACGACAGCGACCTATAATGGTCGCTCGATTATAACGATCGCAAATTATCCGTTTGATTTCAACGAGCACCTCGACTGAACTCCTCCCCCCCCCTCTCTCTCTCTCTCTCTCTCTCTCTCTATCTATCTATCTCTCTCTGGCTCTCAGATCAGTAGGCAATATCTCATAGAGCAGCCGACTTGTGTTTAGCCTATCACGAAGTGGATGTCCTTGCCGTGGCCGTGAGGCTAATTGCACGAGGTGGTCAGCACGAGGAGGAACGTTGCGAGAGGATAAATAGTTGATAGTGGTGGTGGTGGTGGTGGTTGTGGTGGTGACGGCGACGCGAAAGAGAAGACAAAATATCACGCTGATCCCGAAGAGGATGTCGCCCGAAGAGCGGCAAACAGCTCTCCGCGGCCGTTTCATTTTGTTCACGGCCCCACCATCCATCATCCCGGCCTCCCTCCTCCCTAAAGGACGCCTTAGCGCGCGATCCTGAACGCGAGACCTTCGTTTATAAGCCTCGTCGAAAAGATGGATGACGAAGAGTATTAAGTTTTTGTCTCCCCTAATGCTTTTTCTATGCGTTGCGCAACGGCATATCACTGCCGTGCGTGGAGGATCGCCAGTGGAAACTGATGCGAGCGTGTACCTGTTGGCGTCTACGTGAGGGAGGGACAAGATAATTTTTTTTCTCAATATTCTCAGACGTGTTATCAGGTTCACCGTAAATTGTGCCAAATTTACTCGGTGAAAATATGTACATATATAATAATAATAATAATAATAATTAGTGAACCATTAACCAAATGTATATCATATATGTTCGCCAAATGAAGATTGTTGTGTTCAATGTTTCAATACTTAATGATTAAGCTATCGATTTATATGCAAATTCATAAAGAGATTGTTTACGGTGTAAAAATTATTTCAATTATACGCTGATTATATCGCGGATTGAATAACGGATCGCGATTTTTATCGTCCCGCAAATTGCGGGAAAGTGCGGCACACTTTTCAAAATGAACCGCTCGGAAAGATCACCGGCGCAATCGTCGTGACATCGGCGACGAGACAACGCGAGATAGAAAGTTAGAAGTTAATTTGATGTCACTGCAGTGGCGTCCACAAAGAACACTCGAAAGAGTGGTGCTCCTCTCTCTCTCTCTCTCTCTCTCTCTCTCCCTCTCTCTCCCCGCTTTCTCGTTTCCATTCGTAACGCAAACGCGCAGATATCTCTTCTAATCTTGAACGGCGATCCGTCCGCGCCGCGCCGCGGAAAAACGATCGAGTATCGACCATATGGGGTCTGTAATTTGAGAGAAGGGTATCCCCGGGGTCGGGAATCATAGACGAGATTTCTCGGGTGGAGCAAGAAGAAACTCATCTCTCCGGGCAAAAGAGACGGTCAGGTGAGTATCTCCCTGCCCATGCTGCTCCGCCGATACTCGCCGAAGACGTAAATACGCGGAAATCGCGCGCTACCGAGAACGAGAATTTCTCGTTAAGAGAAACTCCGTAAATGTAAAATCCAACCGGCGTGGCGGAGATCGCTCATTCAAGTGGACACACAGATTTTCTCGGAACTTTCAGGAGAGCTCGTAGAGAGAAACTCTTTCTTTTTTTTTACCTGGTTTCGCGAATTCGCGAAAGAAAGACGATAGAGAACACGTGTCAAATTATATTTCAATATTTAGCGAGCGTGAAACATATTCACTCGATATTCCAACATTATCGACTAATAAATAATTGGGAGATTTCGTAAGAAAAATCGTTGCTGGAAGATAGATTTTAGATTGACATCTAATTAAAACAGAAATGCTATAATGAT
>NW_023415783.1:0-28471 GCF_013373865.1 Monomorium pharaonis | reverse complement strand
TGATACAACATTCTTAAATCCACCAAATAATTGAAAACATCATTTTCTTAATATTTCCAATTTTTTAATTAAAATTAATTTTTAATTAATTATCTTTAATCTTTATTTAAAAAATTTTATTATATAATATTTAATTATAAAATTAATATTAAATTTAGATCACTGGTTAACAAGTACATAGTTTCGCTATAATCAATTAATAAATAAATGCTAATCATAAATAGAAATATGCGGCATTACTTTTTATCGCGATCTTTCTTAAACTGCAACGCAATCGAATTTTTGATCACAAAATCACATACAATGCGCATTTAGAATCCCAAAATAACAAATGCCATTTAAAATTGGACTTGTAAAATTAAGTATTTATTCATTAAATATTTATATAAGAAAATTATAAAATAAAATGTTTATTATTATGTTTATATACATAATTTAAATGTTATAAATATTTTGTTTTAATTACTAAATGCTTATTTTTACTAGACATAATTCAACTAATCTATTTGGTTTCTCTTTATTAATTCGTGAACATTTTGTTGAAAATTTTGTTGTATTTAATATCATAGAATAAAAACAATTTGTTATTCACGGAAAAATGTATGTCATTTGTAACGAGTCGCCACGTGAACCGCCAGTGACAATACGACTGCTCCCTTCTTCCTCCCTCTCGAATTTTCCCCACTCTCGGTACCACCATTCTACCACACTTTACCTCACACCGAATCGCTCGATATATAAACCGTCTGAAAAATATAAAAGACAGAGTACTTTCGGCCAGCGTACTGAGCTGACCTATCCTCAGAGCGTAGTGAGCTCTGGCTATCCTTCAACTCGCGAATTGAGCGAGATTTCTTCCCAAAGTGCGTAATGAGCACCATCCTAAGTCCGCGCATTGAGCGGCATCATTGATCTGACATCATTGGAATATATCAACCGCGTGTTGAGCGGCATCTACAAACTCTTGTCCCAAAGATCCCCGTGTTGAGGGGAAATCAACTGTTCTCGCGTTCCACGTAGTGAGTGGAGCCAAAAGAGCACGTACACTCTCGGAAATGCTTCATCATCTGAAATTAGTTGCATATCGACGATATTCTCTCAGACGACACTCCCATTGTACCTTCACACCATCGAATCGTTCGATATGTAAACCGCCTAAAAAATCCGAAAAACAGAGTTCCTTCGGCCAGCGTACTGAGCTGGCCTATTCTCAGAGCGTAGTGAGCTCTGGCTATCTTTCAACTCGTGAATTGAGCGAGATTCCTTCCCAAGTGCGTAATGCACCATCCTGAGTCCGCGCATTGAGCCCCTCTCCCCTCCTCTCATTACCCGACCCTGTACCATCCGAATACATCGACCACGTGTTGAGCGGCATTCATGAAGACTCCGTGAAGGAAAATCAGCCATTTCGTGTTTCACATGGTGAATAGAGTCAAGAGCACCACAACTGATAGCCCCAACGTCCGAATCACGTTAATTTTTGTATTTTTGTTTTTTGTATTTTATTTATTATACAAAATATTTATTTTTAATTTTGTAAATAAAAATGTATTTTTGTTTTATGAATACTGGTAAGGTTTTTGGCAGTTTTCCTTATCCTCAGCAACAAATGTTGGTATTCTTTATAGATTCTGCCAAATAAAATATTCTTATTTTAAATTATATAAATATGTGTCAGTTTAAATAATTATTTAAATACCTTTCCACATTTATCCTTTATATGTATATTACACTCTATTACTCACGTATTAAATGTTACGTTTTTTATTACTTTTCTTAAAATTTTTAGAAAACTTTTTAAAATAGTAGACACCATACAGAATTCTTTAATAATCGATTTAAATACTTCACTGATATGTTCTTGACGCAAGAAAGTAAACTCTTTCTAACAATAACAACATTGTGCCATCCCACCAAGGAACGAGTAGTTATAAGATAGCGTTAAACTATATATCAGCGTAGAGATATTTTGTATATTCAGACAATTCTATATATTAATAAACTAGCCCAAATACAATACTTCGCGTTCTCAGTTAATTACGTCCACCACCTAAATCTTGGATTCCCTATGAGCTATTCGCAGTTCAGCAATCACTCATGATTCAGACATTTTTTTCAAATTGCAAATAAATATGTCCTATATATACAGTGACTAAAATTTTTTAACAGCGCTTGCATTTCACAATAGGCTGGGAAAATTCAAAGATCTTTATAAATTAATAATTCGTTTATTATTACAAAAACCGCAAAATGGTAGAACATTTTTTCACTCAATTTAGTCCGTTCTATCTTTATGCAAGTGCTGTCAAAAATTTTCAGTCAAACTGTGTGTGTGTAATTCTTTTATGTTATGCAAACGGTTCAACTAATACACGGTCTACAATAAGTCAACTAATAACGGTCTACAATAAGTTTAGTAAGCCTTTAATCTTATGCTCTAATTTTTAAAGTGTGGCGTAATTCAGAATAGTGAATATAATCTAATGTGCAATAAAATAATGTTTACGATATAAAATGACGTGATTCAAAATTGCGTTTCCAATACAAAATTAGGCGCAATTTAAAATATAAAATATAAAATAAAAATCGCGATGCAATATATATTACATTCATTGATTTTTAATCGCAATCGCGATGCACAAATTTTGCAAATAGCATATCTCTAGTCCAAAAATTTATAAGTAGAGGAATTTAAAAACGGGATTAGAATTTGAAAAGACTTACCATTCGGCGATTTTCTTGTGGCACCGCATGACACTGTTTTCGATGTCTATCGGATGGTAACGCATACCTCGCAGTAAGATAGCCTCATCGAGGGCACCAACAACGAATACAGCGTCGTGAAGCTCTGGATCATTCGGCACGAGATCGGCCTCGGGTACATTGTTAGTATCACCGGGTACGTCGCTGATCACCGACTGTTGAACACTCTCGGTCCTCCTTAGGAAACCAAGATAGCCGGTTCGCGCGTAGACTTCGCTTGTATTGCCGGTAACTAATCGCGCGTTAAAGTGATCAGCGTAATCGCTCTCGTCGCCGTAGATCGTGAAGTAACCGCTCGCATTGTGCGAGGACTGCACCCAGATTTCACCTAGATGCGAGTCTCCGCATTGACCCTTGGTCTCGGATTAGCGATGATTACTTTCACGCCGGGCAGCAGTTTGCCCGATTCCATTAGGCACAGAGAATGCGGACTGCCTCGTTCCACTAGGGAAACTCGGTCGTTACGTAACGCACGAAGGTCAACATAAACTGTCGAGGGCTCCGGACTGGATGCTCCCTGTGGAATAAAACAAAGAAAATAATGAAAAAATGTATTTGCTATTCAATAAGTTTCATAGATTAAGAATAAAAATTGAATAATATATGAATAATAATGTCTTCAAACCAAGAATGAGATTTTTTTTATATCATCAAAACAATCAGATATGTTTCTTTAGATGGCTATTATAATATTGAAATAAAATATACTTTTGGAATTAAAATCAAATTCTTTTTAAAAAAGATTAAATTATATACAAGATGTCTATAAAATTTATATCTCCACCTTTCATTAATATCAAATTAAAATCAATATATTTTATTTATAATAGCCTCCATTGTTTCATATATAAGCAAGAAATATATTCTTGCTTTTACACACACACACACGCACGCACGCACGCAATTATAATATTAATTTCAATTTAATACTAATATTTTCTTATGTGCATAATCCATAGAAATAAATAAGTTCGATAGTCAATTTTACCTGCAAGCAAATGGCAGTATTTACTCTGCAACCGAACGAGGTGGACACTGCGCGCGGACTCAATCCGAGCGCAGAGAACAACTTGCTAAAACTCGTCGTTAATGCTATCCGTGGCCTCTCCTCAGCAACAAACAACGCATGTTCTCACGCACGCTAAACTCACACCGCGCGCTTTGAGCGCATGAACCGAGGAACCAAGTCCCTTGGTACACAGCTCCATAACGCCGTACGAGCAGAACGTGTCTCTCACTCTAGATTGGCTGACCGCCGATAACCAGAGTGCAGGATTGGCTTCCACCTGGTGATAAAATTAAGAATGTATTACACATATTTTCATTTGTTAGAAAAAATCAACAAGTTGATGTTTATTTTTTAAAAATAATTAATTGAAATTGAAATTAAAAACTCATGTAAAATAACTAAGATTAGTTAAAAGTTAACTTTATAATTTTATTATTTAACTTTTAGTTTTTTAACTAATACTATCCATCCCTAATTTTTAATAACAAATAAAGTAAATATAAAGTATAAAAATATAATTTTTAATAACTTTTGTATGTGTGTATATAATTCATTTCAAGTATAATATAAATATTAACATATTTATTTTGCAGGGACTATACGGGTGATAAATTTTTCGTTGAGTACATGAATTACAATGCTTACCTCGGACGGTGGTATTAGTATAGAATGATGTCCACTGTATATACTGCTGAGACACCATAAGGCAAAACGAGTCCCGAGTATGGGTCTAGACAGAGGGCGATGTGTCTGGAAGGATAGAGCTCGCACGCCAATTTCATGGCACGACACAACGAAGTGACCGCCGCATGAGACATTTTGATGCAGCGAGCATGCCCGTTGTTGAGACACTGAAGTCCAAATAGGCCAGCATCTCCGCAGTAGGCGCCCGATACATTACTGGTAGCTTCTTCTTTGGCATGTCGTCCATATCCAGGATCATCGGCCAACTCTTTACGTCGACCACATTATTCGCTTCCTACGCATAGAAAACATTAAAAACATTTTGTATTTATATAAAAATTGGCATTTAAAACATTTTGTATTTATGTAAATTTGGTTAACCAATTTTACAAAAATTTGGTTAAACTGTTTTGGGACAAGTAATATGTTAAATATAAATTTTGAAACTAAGATACTGATCGAAAACTAAGTTGAGCATTATTCAAATAATTTTTATATTTAATTTATTATTTAAATAAGATTTTTTGCTCGAACCGCAAATAAACAATGACATTTTTCAATTTTTTTGACTGCGATACAATTATATTCCACTTTGACTAAAATTATTGTACTTCGGACATGGATAACGTTATAATTACAGGCATAATTCAACAACTTTATCGCATTTTGTTAATTTTATTTGATAAGGTCCCAAAATGGGAACCAAAACCTTGTAATCATTCAATAAATTTTGCCAGTTAGTCGTCCATAAGCCAATTTGTTATTCTTTAATTATCACTGGTGATAACAAGTCTCTTTATTCATTATTTGTTAACTCATTATTTAAATTACGTCATTTGTATTATTTGTATTAGCCATTACGTTATTCATGTTATTCATTATTCTCATAATTCGTTATTTTTATATTATTATTCGCATTGTTAATTATTCACATTATTTTTTATTTTTTATTTTTATTTATTGTCTGCACTATTTTTTACATAAAAAAATCTTAATACATAATAAGAAATATTTTTTACTGCTCGAATTCATCATAAAGAAATAAAATTAATCAGAGCTGCAACAATTTTTCGAATAAATTCAGAAGAAATTTTATCAATTAAAAAATAAAACTTTACTTTTTATTCCTTATTCGGAAAATTGCCTTTAAATCGAAGATGACAAACACCTACATTATTTTCCAGTAGACGATTATCAAATCAATAATCAAACATTTTCAATTACCTTTGACTTCAACAACTTGAGGAGGTTCTGGTTGGTCAATACGAGGACGGATTTACTGACGTCCACGATCATGCGAACTGTCGGTAGGGTCGTTTGAAAGATTTTGCGGATGAGGTGGCCTGATGGTCACCGGCACGGCACCAACGTACAAAACAGCCATAAAACGCGCATATTAGATCGGTACCGGGTGGGAAAATGAGCGCTACATGATCCCCAGTGTTAACTCTTCCTCGATCCAAGAGCAAATTCCCAATCCTTTCAGCCTTCTTATGCAACTGCGAGCAGGACAATGAGGTAGCCACGTGGGCCCTTCGCGTTCAACGACGTAAATATCACATGGTCCGAAGTGCTGACAGCACGCCATCGTAGAATTTCGGAGATAAATTGATACTGAAAAATAACCAATATAATAAATAAAATTAAAATCTCTCTTCTCCTTTCTATACAAAGTCACTGTATCAGTCAACAAAAACATAAAAAATTGAACAAAATTAAAGTCAACAAATAAATATAAATACTTTAATATAATTACATTTTAATTAAAAAATGTCTTTAATCGTAAAATTTATAAAATTAGATCTAAATACAATATCAATTTGCAATTTATTATTTTAAAGGTCTTATTTAATATAATTTCTCTTAAAACAATCATTTATTAGTAATTGTTCAGTGACTGATACGATAACTTTACATGAGCTTCCATTAATTTTCATCAAAGTTGGCTGTAAAAATACAATGAGAAGAAAGGCTGTGGTAAATTTCAAATTTTTTTATCCCAGACTTTATCCAATAGCAAACACTATAAAAAAAATTAACAATGAAATTAACAATAAAAATTAATAACATTAAAATGCAAAGAAATATTTTTACTTTAATTGATAAATTACTATAGTTTAAAAGAAAACAAAAACAATAGTAACAAAATATTATAATGTCTTTTTCATTCAAATTAATACATAAAATAAAATTTTAAAATAAATTTTACAGATATAATTATTATTAATAGTGACAATAATGGAAGCTAATTTTGATAACACAATGGCTAGATTTCCTGTAAGCTTGGCACAACAGGTTCTTAGACTTACTCTACTTAGATTACAGCTCTTTTTAGATCTTAATTTAGCTTTAGTCTTGTAGAATTAATACAGTTTCAGATCTTTAGATTTTTTAGCAACCTCGGGAAATATATGTATGGTGACGGTCAGAATCAATGCTGATTGTTTATGAGTCAATCATTTTCATACGGAGCCAATCTTAAATGTTACTTTTAAATGTTACTAAATTTTATATTAATTTTTAATTTAATGAAAAAATTGAGCGTCGCATATAATATTTGTCGATCTTAAAATAAAATCTTTAATTAAAGCCAAAATAAGTAATGTCAAATTAAATTGAGCAATAATACTAACGCTTATGAGCATCTTAAAACCTGTAAAGAATTTATTATAAAAAAACCTCAGAATCGAATCTCTCTACATTTCATACAGGTATCTTAAAGTGTAATAATTTCATTATAACTTAATCTCACTTATTGTTAAATTCAAATAGTGCAGGACAAAATATAAAAAATTTTCCTACATTTTTATATTTTATTGTTTTTAATAGAAAAAAACTAGTTTTTTACCAATTTTTTAATAGAAAAAATTGATAAAAATCAGTCTTAACCATTGGCATGAACTTTGTCAAAAAAAGTGTAAAAATTTGCCCAAGTTTTAAACTTTTCATTAAAAACTTACAAACCTTTTTGGCATTATCACTGTCTTCGTCCAGGACACCCATGTCCCGTCCCTGCGCGGAGGCCAATCGGTTACCCTGGACAATGTTCCCTACCATAACGCTGGCCGGACCGACATCTGCAACAGAATCCCCCACTACACGCCCCCGCACCATTCCGTTAGTAAACCAACACAAACACTCAACTCAATAATGAGTAGCTCACACACTCTCCCCTGACTGAGGCCGGGCAAATCAAAGCTCTAGAGCAATCTGGTTTTCGCCATTGGTTTACGCCGTTCAATATAAGCGTTCATGGGTCTTCCGCTCCACAGGTCTACGCTTTAACGCGAATTCACGAATCTTTGGATCCAGGGATGCTCAAATTTCCAAACGTCTTTTTTTTAACCAATCGCATAGTCCAGACTAATTGTACACAGATTTCAGATTGAATACATTAAAACACTAATGTGTGGAATTAAAAAGCAAAGTATAGAAGAGCATTAAATGGAAAAAGAAAAAAAATAGTTTCTCCAGCAATAAAAGTCCAATAAAAGGTAGAACACCTTGCTAATCATTAAAATTAATTTGTACTTAATTATAATACTACTTAGGATATTCGGAACTCAGCCAAAAGAAAGAAGGATAACTAAATGGAATAACATGCCAAGCATAATGGACAATATAAGGGTTATTAATAAAATCAAGATATGTGATAACTTTCTAAATTCAGTATTTTGTAACAAATGTGAATCCCGAGTATTTTCTAAGGAGATACAACATTCCCATGTACTTCACACAGTATCCCCAAAAAAGCACATTTGTATTTAAGCATTAAGAAAATGCGCTTACATGAGACATTCAGTCAATAAAAACTTTAAATACACAGGCACACAAAAAAAAGTGGTTGGTCCGGCGGACTAGACTAGTCAATCCTTATGTATTTCGACCCGCTGAATCCGAATCTAAGATCAGAATTGCAAGTTAGCTCGCATTTTCTAACCACCAAAAAAAAATTCTTTTTTAATTACACAGGCACACAAAAAAAAAGTGGTTGGTCTGGCGGACTAGACTAGTCAATCCTTATGTATTTCGATCCGCTGAATCCGAATCCAAGATCAGAATTGCAAAGTTAGCTCGCATTTTCTAACCTCAAAAAAAATTTTTTTTTAAATATTGGTCCGGTGGGCCAGACTAGTCAATTCTTATGTATTTTGATCTGCTGAATCCGAATCCAAGGTCAGAATTGCAAAATTAGCTCGCATTTCCTAACCTAAAAAAATTTTTTTTGAGGTTAGGAAAAAATGAGCTAATTCAGCAATTTTCACCTTGGATTTGGATTCAGCGGGTCAAAATACATAAGGATAGACTAGTCTGGTAGGCCGGACCAACATTAAAAGAAAATTTTTTTTTGAGGTTAGGAAAAAATAAGCCAATTCAGCAATTCTGACCTTGGATTTGGATTCAGCGGGTCAAAATACATAAGAATAAACTAGTCTGGTTTGCCGGACCATCATTTAAAAAAAAAATTTTTTTGTTTTAGGTTAGGAAATGCGAGCTAATTTTGCAATTCTGACCTTGGATTCGGATTCAGCGGGTCAAAATACATAAGAATTGACTAGTCTGACCCACCGGACCAATATTTAAAAAAAAAATTTTTTTGAGGTTAGAAAATGCGAGCTAACTTTGCAATTCTGACTTCAGATTCGGATTCAGCGGGTCGAAATACATAAGGATTGACTAGTCTAGTCCGTCGGACCAACCACTTTTTTTGTGTGTGCCTGTGATATTAATTTAAATAAAAAAATATAGATAAGTAGATAATACAAATTTTATATTGCTTTTGTACATTTACTTTGAAATATCAATATGTATGAAAATATTAGGCAAATATGTGCCAGATTCCTAAAGCCTCTGATGGAAATATTTTACTAAAATTCTAATAAATAACATTAAAGTATTAGTACATTGAATATAAAAATCTTTATTAATTGATCAATGTTCAGAATCATTTTATTAAAATTTTAATAAAAATATAAAGAACTTAGTAAATTTCAAAATTAAAATCAATAGACGTAAAAAATTTAATAAAATTATTCAAAAGAATTAATTAAAATTCAGAATTATATGAATGGATCAGAATGAAAATAGACCAAGTCCTAAAAATAATAAAGAAATAAATAATTAAATGCACAATAATTTGTAAACTCAAACAAACGTTTAAAATTACAAGTTATCACAATTACAAATCACAATTACAAATTAATAAAACAATTAAAAACAATTACAATTACAAACTAATTGTAATAATTATTTGAAAAACTATTAATATTGCTTTACTTTATGTCTGTTTCATTACTTTTCTAATATTTTAATTACTCGTTTTTACCATTAATATTTTTAGAATAATTCAGCTTTTGCAGTTCATTAACAACTTTTTTAAATAAATTTGCATAACTATATTTTGTATTACTTTCATTTTATTTCCGTTTTTAATAATTATCTTTAATATTTATTAAATTTTAATATATTTCAGTGTTTAACTTTTGTTATTAAAATCTATAAAATATGTTGTTTTACATCAATGTTTCAAAATTTAGTAATATTTTATAGTATTTCGCTATTATAAGTATAATTTATATACTAAAATATATTTAATAACATTTCTTTCAGTAATTCTTAATTTTTATTTCAACAATTTCAGAGTTATTCAACAATTTTAAAAATTTATTTCCATCACAAGTTTATATAAACGTTTAAATTTCTTAACTACGACTGCATTCCAATACTCACTGCCAGTACTGAAAATCTATACTATACATAAACACGAACTATAAATTTTCAGTACTAGCAGTGAATTTCGGAACGCAAACCCACAAATAGAATTCTAAAAAAAGTAAAATTCGTAATTATCAATACATTTCTTCCGATTTCTTGCTACTCCTTTCTCTTCATTTCCACACAAATGCACATAAACACATATACACATACATTTTTTATCTTATCTCTCTCTTTTTGCTTATCACTCTTACCAATTCGCATACAATTCAATGAAGTTACTCTGACTCATTCACATCAAACATTCATACTAAATATGGTCAACTAAATGTGATAAATTAATGTTTAATTATAAGTTTAATTAATATTTTTCAGTTAAATTTTTATATTAAATCTGATCCTTATATATAATATATATATATTATATATATATATAATTTGTACACACACACGCACACACATAGAAAATAATTTTGTAAATATACAGAGTATCTCATTTAAGTTGCACACTTCTAATATTACGGAAGAAATATATTTAAAAATGCAAAAAAAAAAAGTTTTAAACAAGTTGTATATAGTCTGTGAGAAAAAGGATAGTAGTGATAAATCAATTTTTTTTAAATCCATTTTTTATGGTCACAAAATTAACACCATTTAAAGAAAATTAAAATATATGATTTCTTTTACACTATCTAATTATTTTAAATATAAAAAATATAAAAGTATCGTTATTAAGAAATCGTTATATAAGATATATTATACTCAATTCTACATACATAGCATGCATTTTAATGCAAAATATATTATCTATTTATTTGTACACACTTAAAAAAATACTTTTATGTACAGAATAATAATCATTTGATATAAAGAAACATATACTTTTTAAAAAGTTATGCAATTTGCAATGTACAATTATACATCTTGTTCGAAAATTAATTTTACCTTTACTTACTTTTCACCATACATTATAAAAAATATTTTTCTTACGTTCTTTTATAATACGTTTCTTACGTTCTTTCGAGATATTGTAAGATATGTAATTAAAATAGAATATTCTCTACATAGAAAAAAATATTAAAAAAAAGAAACCTCTGGCAGTTTGCAGTTTTTAAAAGAAGCTGGCATTAGTACAATTTTCATTATTTAAGTTTCAGTCTCGAAAGATCGACGCGATATCTGTCGACTTCGTTTCACTTACCTGAATGAATTTCGCGAGGTTTTGGTAAATTGGTGACACATGTGTGAGGACAGAGAAGCACATTAGCTGGGTGAAGAGCACCTTCAAGAAAACGGCGCTTTGTTTCCGACAGATGAATACCACCTAGTGGCGTTTTGGGCAAATAGTTGGGTGGTACCAAGGCAAGACAATATATTCCTACTGCATGAATTGAGTCAACCGCTTGCAGCACTCGAGACATCCACTGGAAGCTCTACATAAAACGATGAAAAATTTTAAGATGCTCAAGTCGATTTCTGACACATTTTCTTTTTTAAAAAGTTATTTTTTTCTTTAAATAACATTTAATTCCAGAACGCACCTCTTCTTCACTGCAATCAGGCCGTTGTTCGGCACCAACACATATTCTTTCATCTCTGAGGACTCTCACACTGAAACGGCTATTCTACCACGATAGATAAATTTCATCGGTTCGACAGCCAGCACAGTGGCGATAATGTCGTCGGCATTGTGCTTCCTGCCAGTTACCGTCATGAGACCATCTCGTGACCCGCAGACAAACACGAGTCCTCCAGGACCAAGAAAACCCAACAATCCGGAACGCGTATATTCTACATCACCTAAAGCGGTACCATCGAGCTGTAACGGTGATACTTTGAAGGTATTGTTAGTAAGTCCTTGCAAACCCCAATATTGGGTACCGGTCGCTGCACTGTGCACGCAAAATTTCACCCACTTCGTCCGTCTTACAAATAAATGGCTGCCCCTCCATTTTAATAACGACTACTATACCTGTAAAAAGACAAAAATATATCATCAAGACATATTTAGACGTCACAAAGCAATCAATATTTAAGGTAATCAATTTGCAAAAACTCACTTCCAGGCATAACTTGTCCGCAATCCTGCAGCGTCAATGACGTAAGAGAGTTCTCCTGATCTACTCTGACAACTCCGTAACTCAAGCCGGACATGGAGAGAACTCCACGACCAGTAGCGTTCACTCCTGCGCGTCCTGGCCTTCTTACAGAGACTGTAAGAGCCTCGCTCGAGGAAGCGCAAGGACAAACAGCATCCGGCCTGAGTCCTTTGGATTGAAACACTGAGAGAAACTGATCACAGGATGAGAGAGACCATGGATTGCGCCATCCGCAACGAGCAGCAACCTTAACGTTGCCAGAGAAACGTCCTTGTGATCCTTAGTTGCTAACAAACCCCAGTGAAGATCTCGTGATTTTACGACTGCAACGCTGGCACGATGCTTCGTGATCATCTGCATCCAGCTGGCGGGATTGACTTTCATCAGGGCGTAAGGAATAAAAATGACATGCATGCCGTTCAGTACGCTAGTCAAGGTGCTGTGCCAGAGACCGACTTCTCGCTTGAAGTCCAGCACACAGACAGCATTTTCGCCTTCGGTGTAACCGCAGGCTTGCGTGAGAGCGCGACAATGGGCCATCATCGCTGACCTAGTAATGGTTACGCCCATCACGGAGCCATCCTTGTCAGTGGTATACTCGATATACGCGGGCGTATCATCGGTGAGCCGTGGCGGCGCCATCCAGTCCTTGGGTGTTTTGCCTAGATGCTCAGTAACGAACCAGTGCAGTTTTGGCCAGCCCTTAAAGGCTATCACTTCGCCAGCTGCTGTCTTTGGCAGACCTTTCAGACACGCTTCGCTAGTCAGTGCCACCTAAAAATGTCAAGATGCATATAGTTGATTCCCAAGGTCGAATGCGCTGTCACGGTTAACATAAATTGCAATGTAAATTGCAAGATTGCACGACTAATATGCAAATATTATTGGAAAAGAATGTTGCCTAGCAGATAAGGCAAGAGACAATGCTCCGCTTACCTGAATTCCACAGCTTCCCAAGAGAAAACCAATCTGTTGGGAACCCGCGTCACGACGGGTCAGAGGTACTTCGATGGGCACTGGTACGATACCGGCCTGAAGACAACCATAAAAGGCGCACATGAAGCTGATCGGATCGTTGTTCGGATAAACCAGGGCTATCCTGTCACCAGGTTTCAGGCAGCAATCACCGCCGCGACTTAGAGCCTTATTCAGAAGAGTATAAGCAATCTTGTGAGAGCGGCTGAGTAGCTTCCCATACGTGAGCGTTACGCAAAGGCTTGCCGTTAGGATCCAGGACAGTGGCCACGGGTGCTTTGTACGTTGCCGAGCCGTACCTAAGAACATGTAAAATAAATTCCCAAATAACAAGTAATATAACAGTAATATCATAGAAATATTATAGTAAGATATAAAAATATATAGAATATTACAAAGATGTCACAGTAGTAAATATTAAAATATCCATTAAAATAAATCACAATAATAACATATTACAATTGTATTAATGTAATATTTATATGTTACAAGTAATATTATAAATAATTTTAATACTTTTGTATTATAATTGTAAATATATTGTAGTTGTGTCATTATATATATATATATATATATATATATATATAATTTATTTATTTTAGTCTCACAGCCTCCTTTTAGGAAACTCATCAAAAGACATTTACACTTTTCATCATTTCATTAGAATACAACCGAAAAAATCTCGTATTATGTCTTTTATTTTATCCTGTACAATATTTTAATTACAAAAAATAAAACGCTGCTACATCCATTTATCAGTGGTGCCGCGTACAATACTATATTGTAACATTATCACAATATTAGCACAATATTACAGAAATATCAAACTGCAATACATTGTTATAATATCGCAGTAACATTAGTTGCAATATTATATTGTAATATATACACATATATATATATATATATATCAAAATGTAATATTTCTTTAAAATTTCCGTTTTATGGTAATTGTAATATTATAGTAATTTTACCGACATATTACATTTGTACGGATTCTTATATTGCTGAATACACGAATCTCCGCTCGCAGTCTCAAATCGTTGAATAGAGTCATTTTTGAAAATTTTTTTATTATTTTAAATAACATTATAAGTTCTAAGAATATTATAAAAAATATAAATATTTGTAATAGAATTATTATGACAATGCAAAATGAACTTAAAAATAAGAAGAGTTTGAAAAGCGCCAGAATGCCCGCCATTGGTTCATGACGTCACTATACATGATGTATATAGGATGCGTTCAGGGAGCTCACTACTAGCATTATTCTGTCATTCTGTATCAGTCATTAGACCACATTAGACGTAAAACAGGAATAAAATAACGCGATAACGTTGGTAGCATGCTCCGCGAATGTAGCCATAGTTTAACATAAACAGTTGTAATGACAGAAAGTACAATAAAACGAAAAGGTATTTATAAGTACTGTTTTGTGCCAGGATGTTTAAGTACGACAATAAAAAATCCTTGTAAAATATTCGTGTGTGTCCCAAAAGGGAAAATGCGAAAAAAATGGATAATACAAGTTCGACGTGATCCCAATAAAACATCATTGATTGCGCCTTTTTATTGTTGCGAAGATCATTTTGATGTAAGTATTATAATTATTATATAATGGATCTTTTAAGTATTAATTTAATTTCTGTAGTTTTATTTTTACATAAATAACATTACCTAACCTAAGCTAACCTAAAATATGATTTATAAATATTTAAATTTATGGCAAAATTTACAGAGTTTATGTAATATATATGTTTACATTATTTTTTATACAAAATTAAATAACATTAATTTAATATTAATTGTTTCAGTTGCAACAAGATTTAGAAAATTATATGCGAGTTAAACTCGATCAAAATGCAGCAATACTCCTTAAAAAAGGAGTACTTCCTCGATTTTTTGATTGTCAGACAGATAGAAAACGAGCATCATCTTCGACACCAGTAAGATCAGCAGTTAAAAAGCTCAGACAACAATGTATTTTACAGGAATTAAATAAAGAAGAAATTGATAAAAGATCTGTTTCTCAAGAATCTCAAAATAATTCAACAGACATTGATTTTTCCAACAACTGAATTTAACAATTTAATATTAAATGACACATTGAATTTAAAAGAAACAGAATCTATAGTAAAACATAAAGGCATTCAAGTATCTAGGAGACCTCTTTATCGCAGTGTTCATACGTATTGTAATATTATGCCCACATCTACAACGCGAGAAGTAAAAGATGCAGCTTGTTCTCCTATTAAAAGCAATAAACTACAAGATAATTTAAAATCTTCAACATCAACAAGTATAACTGCAAGTACTACAAAAGATTTAAATGATACACTGGAAGATTGTGACGAATATTTACCTTATTCTGATGAGATAAGTGAAGAAGCTTTAAAACAAAGCAAAAAAGATATACAAGAACAAACATTAACAATGCGAAAATCACGTATTTTGAATAAGCCTAAGGTATATATTGGTATGCAAAATAATGCATTATTTATTTTAAAATTGCTTGCAGATGAAGCTGATATAAAGTTGGATGATATTTATTTAACTTTAGAAAAAATTAAACTTAATCATTCTTTTATAATTTTGGGTGACGAATATGGAAAAAGTCCTAGCAATGCAAATACTATTTTCAGAAAAACCATCCCTATTTTGGCACATTATTTGAAAAAGTTTATATTTTGGCCTTCTCAAAAAAGTATAAAAGCATCTTTACCTCTTCCTTTTCGTGCAAGATACAACAATGTACAGTCAATAATTGATTGTTTTGAAATTGAAATTCAAAAACCAAGTAATCCATTATATCAAGCACTCACATGGTCCGAATATAAAAAATGTAATACAATCAAGTATTTAATCTCAGCTACACCTGATGGAACGATTAACTTTATATCAGAAGGTTTCGGAGGAAGAACTACAGATGCTACAATAGTCGAAAAAAGCCAATATTTAAATGTACTTCCACCTAACTGTAAAATTATGGCAGATCGGGGCTTTAAACATATAGAATGTCTATTACAGAAAAAAGGATGCACACTTATCAGGCCATCTAGTGTTTCAAGTAACACAAATCTAACAAAATCTGAAGTTATAGAAACAAGACGTATAGCAAGTTTACGAATTCATATAGAACGAGTGATTGGAAGATTGAGAGATTTCGAGTTTCTTACGCCTCATGCAGGAATTCCTTATCAAACGTTGGACATTATTGATGAAATTGTATTAATTGTAGCAGCTTTAATAAATTTGCAAACGCCCATAATTGCACAATAAAAAAATATTAAAAAATTTTGTCAAAGAATTTTGCTAAAAGATTGTATTTTTTGTATTACATATTAAAGTATTAATACATGTATAATCTTATAACAAATAACCTATATTGTATTAAACACAAATAAAACTAAATAAAATTTTGACACATAATATACATGTTACCTTATATTAATTTATCTTTTTGTTTATTATATAATTTTTTAACAAACGACATTATAAAGAATGGGAAAAACATTTTTTTTCCAAAACTCCATACTTTTTTGTATTAAATTCATTATAAGTTTTTCATCATATATTACTTGTAATATTATAAACATCATTACTTGTTTCGAAATTATGTCTAGCCATACAAAAATATCCTTTCTTCATTTTGGACATAAACATTTGAAGTTGTATTTGAGCCAAATATCTATTACATATTTTCTGTTCTGCTGTAATATATTTCAATTCGGCTTTTGATGTTGTAGGACATTTTATTTCTACGACAAAATCAGGACCAATGCCATCAGGAGAGGCACCTATTACAGGAAATTCAGGATTTAATAATAAACCACTTTCTTTCAACTTTACTTGTATTTTCTGTTGCAAAATATTTAAAACCTTTTTCTCTAAATCTTTTCCTCTTTTCATTGCTTCAGTCTCTATAATTTTAGCTGCTCCAATTATTTGTTCAACTAATGTGCCTCGTTCAGTTTTACAATGAGCAACTTCATAAATTCTGGATGCTGTAATACGACCGTATCTCATTTCCATCCATAGTTTAGATTTAGATTGTAATTTTGTTTCTTGAGCTACTTCAATACACTGTTTGATAGACATTAATTGTTTAGAAAAGGCCAAAAAGTCATCTGCACTTGTTCCTTGAGTTTTAGCAAATTGTATTAATAACTGATGCAGTGATAAATTATTACATATTTCTAAAGAAATTAAATGTCTAGATATCTGACTAGTGAACTGCAAAATCTGCATTTCATGCAAGATTTTATCAAAAAAATTATCAGCGTTTTCAAAATTATATTTCATTTGTGGCTTTTTCATTTTTGTTGTTGTAATACACTTTATATTAATTCCTACTTGAGCTAATCTAGATTTTTTCCAATAGCATATTGTTGCTGTTGGTTCTGGTTCTTCACTTCTCCTATGAACCCACATCATAAAAGCAATAGCATGCTTACAACCACCTGAAATATGTCTCTAATTACTTTTGTTATGTCTAATCAATTAATTTTTTTTTCCATATTAATAATTTAACCAAAAATGTCTTAATAGAAAATATCTTAAACTTATGTACATATGTACATATAATAAAAACATTTTTAATTTCTTTATATAAAAAGATATATATGCTTTTTTTTATTAAAATAACAAATTCTATTTTTTACCCGCAGAAGCGGCACAATCATGACAAACAGCTTCTTTAATTTCTTCAGTCTCTTCATCTATCTTAAGAAAAACTGTATAAGGTTTACTTCGAATTTTATGCTCTGGACATATTTTTCCTCGAACAGTGCATATTGAGCCTTCTCGTTTCAGCTCAACATATCCAATGGCATTATCTCCATATTCTTCACGTTTAGATCTAGTAAAAAAATTATATTAATTTATGCTTTTTGACATTATTTTAATCATTACATTAAATATTTTATCATATTTTATTATTACATGCTAAAGATTTAGTGTATTAATGACTTTTAAAATTACTTAATTAATTTATTATTTAATATATATTGTACACATAATGTTGTTTCATTAATATGTATATGAAACATAATATACTAAAAAATACTTTATATAAGCATAACTATTTACATATCTTTAAATTGAGAATATAATACAAACATAACCTATTTTGTCTATTTTATTTAATATGCTTATATTATGGATATTAACATTGTAAATATAATTACATATATATATATTTTTTAAATGGAAAAAATACCTACCTTTCAGCTTTAACACCTGTAGTCTCTGCGATGTTGAAACACTCACTTTGAGTAAAAAAATCGGACAACATTACCACTGTCATTTTTGGTAAATTGTCCGATTTTGCTTGCACGAAGCCCTCAGATCGCTTCATCGAAATGCCAATTAAAGAAACAATGTATGTAATAAAAATAATTAGTTACATAACGTGTTTGCATGCAGCCACCTAAAACAATGTGACTTATGTCATATATCGTGACGTCACATTATCTTCGACCAATCATATCACGTTTGAAGGCACGTGACATTTTTCGAATTTTTAATGACTTTTAATTAATTACTGATTGATAAATACGTATGAAATATTACTTTTTAAAGTGTAATCGACATTGATATTACTTACACTTAATAAAAAAAAAACATACATAATTTTTAATTTTTTTGTGAATGACTCTATTGCTTCTAACTGTGCCTGATAACATTATGGTAACTGCCTGCGAGTTCTAGTTTGATTCAGATGGTATGCGTTACTTTAACAGTGTACGAAACACAATTGAGGCAAAAAATAGGCATTATTAAAATTTAAATTGATTGACAATTTAACATATGTTATATCTTTATATCGTTTTGAAGGTGTATGAACATATTGCTGAGATTATATCTGAATTCTAAGTTACAACGATAATGTTCGACGGTGAATTGAGAATAGAACTGATAATTCTTCCTTTATCTTTTTATATCTTGATATCTTAAATGTAATCGTACTTTTTGAGTGATTGATACCGGAACACCATCACTTCAATCATTGCTTATTATCAAAAGAAGATACAACAGAATATATGGAATTATTAATTCTTGAAGACACGTAATAATGATTTTTATTTCCAAGGTAAAATTGTGTGTGCGTGTGTGTGTGTGTATGCATGAGGTTAACAAAATACATATTATGATACTGTAATTAGAATGCGATTAAAGATACGTTATTTATTATCAAGTATTGTGTACATACTTGTATTTTATATATTTCGTGGTTATCGTAGTTGCAATTAATTATCAAAAAGAAATTAAATATTTATATATAACGATAAAAAGATTTATATTTTCCAATCAAACATAGTTTTTCTGATAAGTGATAAACTAATCATATAAAATTTGTTATTGCAAATACTTTTTCTAGTCGTTTACTTGAATTGTTATAAATAATAGGAAATAAAGATAGATTCTATTATATTTCTACAGCTAATCTTTGTTTTCGCCACATTAATTTCACAAATCTTAACTCTAAACATTTTATTGCAGTGATTAACAAACATTCATACATTGGTTTTGCTTGTTACTGCATGACTGGCATTGCATTTCTTATTGATTCTATATCGTAGTGAAATAGTAATGGTAAAATGGAATGATTAAAAAAGAATAATGGTGAATAAATATCAACATTTAAAGATAAATAAAAAACTCATCTGAATTTTAAAAATAACGTGACTTTTCATTTTTCAATTCCACATATTTCACGCTTTGTTGCTTGATACGTATTACCTTTCTATGTAGGCGATAACATATGTGATCGACGTAAACTTACTTATCAAAAGATCAAACTAAAGAGTATAATGAGTAATCTTACAAGAGTTCGCGATGAAAATTGTCCTGCTGACGACAAGCCTAGATTTCTATCCTGCCTAAAGGCATACTGGGTGAGCACTATTTAGCTTGAAGATTTTACGATCTTCATCACTGCTTGTTATATAGCCGAATTTAGAAGTCACATTATTTTTAAGAAATTAAATCGTATAAAAATCAGGCTGTGTTAACCATTCTTCCACTTTATCACTGATTTTTCAAAAGAAAAATGTGTGTGGGTAGTGAATTTAATTTTGTATTATACATGTTCAAATTTTATTCAGTGTTTATTAATTATTTTCTATTTATTAGTATTGCTGGCTAAGATATGACCTGTGTACACGATATACTCTTTTGAATAGAGCTGTTGCTTATCGTTTATTTTATTTTCTAGCCCGAATTATCAGAAGGTACCCAAGATGATGCTTATATGGGTGGGAGTGATGTGGAAGGAGAGGGAAAGCAAGTTCTGGTTGGGATATGCGCGATGGCGAAGAAATCACAGAGTAAACCGATGAAAGAGATTTTGACGAGACTCGAGGAATTCGAGTATATAAAAATTATTGTTTTTCCAGAAGAAGTTATATTAAAGGTAATACTTATATTATGAAAATATGCTCTATTTTTTTATATTATAAAATTTATAAATTTTTTTCTGCATTTATTCCTTTACAGGAACCTGTAGAAAATTGGCCTGTAGTCGACTGTTTGATAAGTTTCCACAGTAAAGGCTTTCCCCTTGATAAAGCTATAAACTATGCAAATTTACGTAAACCGTTCATCATTAATCATCTTCCGATGCAGTATGATATTCAGGTATATAAGTCTTTAACATTACAAAATATTAATTTTTTTATTACATATATAGCTATGTATTAATACAAATTAACGTAGGACCGGAGAAGAGTTTATGCTATACTAGAGAACGAAGGTATCGAAATTCCACGGTATGCCGTTCTCGATAGAGATTCGCCAGATCCGAACGTGAGTTATAAAAGTTATTTGCATTATTCAAAAATGCATCGTAAGTATTTAGCTCATCGCGATTTTGAGATCAAATAACTATAACTTACTTAATTACGAAAACATTCATGTGTTATTTATATCTTTAATCTTGACATATAAAGACATATAAACTGCATTTTAGAGCATGAATTGGTGGAGTCGGAAGATCACGTGGAAGTGAACGGTATTACATTCAATAAGCCATTTGTAGAAAAACCAGTATCCCGCTGAAGATCATAATATCTATATTTACTATCCCACTTCTGCTGGCGGAGGGAGTCAAAGATTATTTAGAAAAGTATATATATTTTCTTTCTTGAAATTAGTATGAGTCTTTGTATAAATTTAGGAAATAAATGTTTTTCCTAAATAAAAAAACAAATTAAAAATAAATATTTATTTGTTACACAGATAGGTAGTCGCAGTAGAGCGTATATTCTCCAGAATCTCGCGTTCGCAAGAGTGGTTCTTATATCTATGAAGATTTTATGCCTACTGATGCACTGACGTTAAAGTCTATACGTGGGACCTGATTACGCTCACGCCGAGGCAAGGAAGAGTCCTGCTCTCGACGGCAAAGTCGAAAGAGATTCGGAGGGCAAGGAAATTCGTTATCCGGTGATATTGAACAATGCCGAAAAACTTATAAGTAGAAAAGTATGTTTTGGCCTTCAAGCAAACGGTGTGTGGCTTTGATTTACTAAGGTATCGTAATTGTACGTACTCGTACAACGCAATCCGTACAGTTATAAGAAATTAAATCTACTTTTTCAGTAATCTTATTATGAACAGTGTTATTGTCGTGTCCATTGAAAAAAAGAAGCATTTCTTACAAAAAATCTCTTTTGAATGGCTTTGTAGAACATTACTTGAGACGTAGTACATTACATGCCAATGTAAATACAATTGCCGACGTGGTTATCAATGTTATTTTAAGAGCGTATATCGCGTTACATTCAATAGCTTTGATTTTCTATTGTAACACGCTAAACTGACTTCAGTCGGAAAACAAGATATTGACACGGGCATTAATGTGTCGCGGTCTTATATAAATAGCTGAAAGTCAAGTATAATACCGGCGAACATGGTTTTGATTACAGAGCAAACGGTCAGTCATTCGTGTGCGATGTGAATGATTAGTTTTGTAAAGAACTCAAACAGTATTATGATGACTGTGCTAAGATTTTAGGGAATATGATACTCAGGGAACTGGCACCCACATTACACATTCCGTGGAGTGTTCCCTTTCAATTGGATGATCCTCCTATTGTGCCAACTACGTTCGGCAAAATGTTAGTCTATCCGCAAGTGACAATTTTAACTATATTATATTCTTAATACAATACTGAAGTATTTTTTACAACTATTGAATTTCAACTTGTTTATCTAGGATGGAATTGCGCTGCGTTGTAGCAGTTATTAGACATGGCGATAGAACCCCAAAACAGAAGATGAAAGTAGAAGTACGTCATCCCAAGTAAGTAAACAAGATATTATATATTTTCTTTTATCCAAGAACACTGCAAATTAAAATATATATAATGTTTTTCGCAGATTTTTTGAGATATTTGCAAAGTACGATGGTTACAAGCATGGTCATGTGAAACTAAAGCGTCCTAAACAGTTGCAAGAGATTCTTGATACAGCGCGTAGTCTACTAACGGAAATACAGCATCGTGCGGCGGGACCCGAGTTGGAAGAAAAACAAGGGAAACTGGAACAACTTAAGAGTGTTTTAGAAATGTGCGTTGCAATGAGCAAAAAATAGTGCAATATTTTAATGTATTAAATTAATCACATATTGCACGAATACTACAGCTGAGTTAATTGCGATAAATTTATAATAATAAATTTAAAATAATTATCAATTCTATACTGCAGGTATGGACATTTCTCTGGCATAAATCGTAAAGTCCAATTAAAATATCAACCGCGAGGACGGCCGCGGGGGAGTTCTTCCGACGACGGTAGTGATCTTAGTATGCTTCGTTTGCTTTTTACTATTTTATCTATGTAGCAATATATCTTATATACATTGAGAAAAACAGTTACAATTACCATAATTTAATTATAATATATAGTTATTTTAATTATGCAAATTATAATTATTGTTACTCAGGGTTGAGAAAGTTACTTTGTAAAAGTAACTAGTTACAGTTACAGTTTTTTTATTGAAAAGGTAACTAATTACAGTTACAAGTTATCGATTTTGAAAAATAACTCGTTACAGTTACTAAAAAAATAACGAGTCGTTACTTTTTTCTTAATAATTGTACATTTTAAATATAAGAAATAAGAATCTTACATTTTATGCTTTACTAACTGTTGTATATTATGTGCTTAATTATGTGCTTTAACAAGTTATTTTATATACACTAAATGAGAACTTTGTAAAGGTAAAACTCTAAATCGTATATTACTGTTATCAGAGTTAAATGAAATATAACGATACATTGGCTGTCATACATTGATTCATATTTTTTTTTACAAATTTTTATAGAATTTAATTTTATAGAATTTGATATTCAAATATATATCATCGTAAAAAACCTCTTTGTGGCGTCATTATAGAGCCACCGATACTAAACATATATTCCACAGATGCAGAACTGTGGAATGCCGGTGTTATATTTAATAAAAAGTTTCTTAATTGCAGTATAATTATTTAGCATATTAATACTGGAATTATTTGATTTAAGAATTGATACAATTCCTCTTGTGTAGACTCGACTTTTTCCGGTTGTTGATTAAAAATTTTAGCGCATGTTCTAAAAAAAAGTAACTGTTAAAGTAACTATCAAAATAGTTATTAGTTACCAAAAAAATATAACTGCGTTAAGTTACAGTTACAGATGGAGAAAAGTAACGAAGTTAAGTTATTAGTTACCAAAAAAAGTAACTGTAATTAACTTCGTTACAAGTAACTCGTTAGTTCCCAGCCCTGTTGTTACTACGTAAACAGTAAATTTAAAAAAGTGATATTTATTATAACAGTAATTTACTGTATATAAATTTATTTTATTTGTACCATATCTTTATTGTATTAATATCTCAAATTATCGTAATTTATAGTAAAATTGTTTCAGAGTTAATTCAACTATAAACTCTTAAGGTTATTATTATTAATATTATAGAAGTAATAATTATAAAGATGGAGCTTCTAATTATAATTATTATGTAATTATAGTTACAAACATTTTTCTCTCAATGTAGATATATATAATATATTTAAGACATTAAAAAAAAATTGCATATTAAGAAATACGCATACTTCTTTACTTTTTCTTTTTTAGATCGATTAGGGGAACCCTCTCTCGTTTTGATATTGAAATGGGGTGGGGAACTGACACCGGCTGGACGTATTCAGGCGGAAGAGTTGGGACGCATATTCCGCTGCATGTACCCTGGTGGTCAAGGTAGACACCTTAGTGGTTCGTATCTTATGTTCATATGCTTGCCATGCTCGCTTTTAAGTTCCTACACAGTATCGAAGATCGTTTCTATAATAATTTTCCTCTATCAGCTAAACCTGATCTGGGTTTATTAATTGTGTGTGTGTATATATATATATATATATATATATATAATATATATATATATATATATATATATATATATAAAACTATGAAACTCTTCAGGCTTTCGGTATGAATTATTATCTTGAAAATGCTATATTGTACAAATTGTGAAACTATTGAACAGCTTGACGTATTGAAATTTGATTGGATATTCTTACATGATTTATATTAGTATACATTGTACCATGAGAGATGTAAAAGTTAGTAATTAATATTGTAAATTTGTGCAAGAGTAATTGCCAGCAACCACTGTGGCATTAACAACCATTGGCAACCATATCTTAACTGTTAGTTAATAGTGAGATGTAGTATATTGATACTCTCCTGAGTCACATATAAGATAATTTATCTCAAATGTTATTTCAGAGGAAGAATCAGAGATGTTACCCCACGGTAACCTTTATTTACGATCCACGCTTATTCCATAGTTCTCTGTAGATAGTATTACTGCTTTTAGAAATAGCGATGTTATACGGTACGACGGCGTTAACCGTAAGAGTACACTTGCACATTTTATATCTTTTTATTTGAACGAGTTCTCAAGTTGCCAATACTCGATTGAGCGCAGACGAATAGTTATTGGTAACTTGAGAATAGCATGGTTTTAGCATAACACCACACTGACCTCTCGCCACATGCTTTTTCTATGCTAATGTATATTTCCGTTAATTTTATTTTTAACGGCACTACCAACACGTTATATAAATGTAATTTGTTATAGTATTCTTTTTAATATATAAGGTATTATGCACGTATTTCTTTGTACAATATGTTTTCTTCGAAATATAAATTTCCATTAAAATATCAATAATATCAACACAGAGGAGTTTTTACGGTACCTCTTAAAACATTTAGAGAACATGAGAAAACTTTAAAAAACTACGGTACTTGGTTCCGGTCCGCGTTTACAATAAAAGATATGTTAATTAATATAATTAATCTCGATTAATACATCTTTACGACCACATTACGATGATCCGATTACTAGGAGCATAGATCAGTCTCGGACACTGTTTTATTTGGAGTAGTTAAAAGTAAAGTAAGTAATAAGTAAAGTAAAGTAAATATCTAAAATTTGTTCCGTTGTCGTTGTTTATGGATTTTGATTATAAATAGCGTGTGTTCTCGAGGAAATCCCCCCTCGTGCGTTTGTGTTGATATCATTGTCACCCTTGTTGTAAAACACGGTGGCCTACGCAGGGTGCCCAAGGATTTGGGTTTTGTTCCGTCTACCCCTTCCCCGTTTCGCCATGCCTTGAACAAAATCTACGGCTGAGAGTTGCCGAGGGGGACGGCGTCCACTGACCTGCAGCAGCGTTCCGCGACAGGGGTGTTTGCTGTTGCTTGCTGCACTGGCGGGCGCAAACGACCCCTGCCCGCTACTTTTGGTTGCACAAACTGGTTTTTGCAAAGGCGCGGCACGAATCCCAATTGGCCTACTGGACAACCGACCTGTGTAGTAGGCCAAGTATCAGAATATGTGAGAGATTTTCATCTTACATACCTAAATACACTAGAGGATTGCATAAGTAATAAACCGCGCGTTAATTTAATCCCGTTTTAATTTTTTTCAAATAGAAGTTAAATGCGGGCTTTATCAAATTTCATTCAAGTTTAAAGAAGGTTGCAATGATAAAACAACAAAACTTAGTTTGTGTTTTGTTTTTTTATTTTTTTTTTTTAAACGGTTTGAAGGTTAAATTTTTTTATTAAATTTTAAATTAAATTATAAGGGTAATTAAAAGGTTATTTTGAAAATAATATTATTTATATATATTAATAAGTCTGTATTTCATCATTAAATTTTTTAAAATAAATTTAAAAAGAATGTCCCGATATTTTTTTTTGTTGAAAAACCAACGATACTAAACAACTGATTACTATCACAAAACAATTACATTATAAGGATTCAAAAGAAATTATTATTTTTATTGTAAATGAAAATTATATAAAAACAAAAAAAAAAAAAAAAATTTATTTGGGATTTTATAATTTAACAGGCGTAAAAAAATTAAAAAAAACACGTTTGCACGAAGCTTATTGCAACCAGGGCCCCCACCCCCGGAAATATTTAAAATTCGGGCGATCGGGGAAAAACAGATCAATCCGGGAGAAAAAAATGCGTTGAGCATTTAATGCCGCTTTTTAGATTTTGGCAGAATTCCAGTTTACGATGTTGCCAACACAATTCACGCTCTCATCCAAAAACTTCTGGCATATTGTGCGACTACTTATTTAAAGAAAAGAAGAGATCCGAAGGGACGAAGGCACAAACTTATTCCACGGTGATTTGTTGAAACGTTGTTGGGAACTAAATGGGGACGACGCTGGGGAAAGATAGAAAAAAGGATTTCTGCAACGAAAAAAAATAAGGGCGTTGTCGGACATTTCTAAAATTCATGACATTTCCGATTTGCATTTAAATATAAAGTACACCTGCCAAGCACAAACAACATACCAGTTGCAATTTGAAAAAACACGCAGAAGAAAGAATTGTTACAGTACGCCTAAAATCCTTTAGCAGATTATAGTAATTCCCTCAGGTATAATTTTCTTTTTGGTGGCCAAATTTTATTTTTCTCGTTGGTGGAATTATATTATACATAAATATGTACAGAATAGGTTTTTTGGGAACGGTGGCAAGAAATGAAAAAGCGACTATCGGTCAGGGTGGATTATTATGCACACACTTTCTGTAAATCAATACGTGCTGATCTGCAACGAATATCGAGGAATGTCTTGAAGGAAAGAAAGAAAGGAAAACTGTCAACTTCAAGCGCCACACCCCCACCCCAACGGCGCAAACTTCCCACAACAACCTAACAAAACTTTTGTGTTGTGTTGGTTAAAAAAACCAAACAAAAAAAAAACAAAAAAAAAAAACAAACAAAAACAAAAAAACAAACAAAAAAACAAAACAAACAACAAAAACAAACAACCAAAAAAAAAAAACAAAAGGCCAACCCTAGGTATTAAAAATCCAGTCCATATTTATAAAGAGTTTTCACTCTAAACAGTTCGAGATTTTTTTTAGTAAAACCTGCCAAATAATCATTAATGATTCATAGAAATATTTTCCCATGGGTTGTGTCTCAAGTCCCGGCCGCCAGTCTTGTGCGTCCGCGAACTGTACTTACAAGCGAGGAGTCATTGTTAGACATTCCTTGGTAAACACCGTGTTTGCGGGTACGGGGGTTTCTCTCGATGTCCGTCCCTTCCCTTAACCGTTTGGTTTTGTTAGCAAAAAAAAGCTGCCTTATTTATTTTCTACTTTCTTGATTGTATCGATCGTAGGGTGGTGGACAGGAACGAAAACAGTGCGGCGCGCCGGATGGACTACGTTCAGTATGGTCTTCAGAGTTTTTGAATTACATGTCAGCAAATTGTTTTGTTATGTTATGTTTTATTACGAGGAACCCGACACAAGGAATCCAAGCAGGCGCGAAGGAGGAGCGCGTTTTTCACTCGAGTTGCATTTTAAGTTGCATTTTCGTCCTGGTGTTAATATGTTGCGTGGCAGAAGAAATCTTTCCGCCTGGTTCCTGTTTTGCTTAGGACCACATTTTCGCCGGCCAACGAGAAGCAGTCTACCAATAAGGTCACACGTGGTAAGATTTTAAATTATTTATTTTTAACCATACTAACATAATAACAAAAAAAATAAATTCTTAATTGATTTTCTTTTAAAGGGGGGGAGAGCGGGGGGGGGAGAGCGTGGTTCTGGCCAGCGATACTTACTAGTTCAACAATGTAGTACCCGAGCAACGCGAAATAGAGGAGGGTTCACAGAGGCGAAGGTACAGGGGGTGATTTTCGAGCGA
>NW_023415782.1:0-11220 GCF_013373865.1 Monomorium pharaonis | reverse complement strand
CTCCTGGTTCTAGTCTTCATAAATAAAAGATTCGCCAATGGCGAACACAAATTTGATTGGTCACTTGAGTCACATGGTTTATCCGCCATTGCGTACCCACGCTGGGCGAGGAAGAGGGGAGAGTGCTCTGTGTTGAACAGTATAGGTTAAAGGAATGTGGCAAAAATTATAGGATAATTCAATCTCTGCACTCTCGAGGGTCACTATATTTTGACGGTACGCTCAGGAAGAACAAGAAAAATTAAATTTGCAGCTGCTATATGGTTGCGTACAACTTGGAGCAGGCTCGCATTGTTTACTTTTACTACCTCCACTACTCCAGACTCCAGCCCCCCAGTCCCCATCCAGTCTCCAGTATGGGTACAAGATGGCAAACAAGAGTCATGGTGGGGGGCCATTGGCGCATCTTTGATTATAGGTCTTTAATTCTCACATATTCTGTCTCTTTTCGTGTTTTCTAGAAGGAAAGAAGCGCATATACGAGCGGTACGACAGGTACGAGTCTACCTATTTCGGCTGTTACAGGCTGATATCAAACGTTAATTTTAGAGAAATTTCTTAACATTATAACTTAATGTTTTATAAATATTTGTAGAATGTTACTTAATAATATTGCTGTCCTAATATTATTAAGATATTTTAAAAACATTTATTAGATGTTATTTAAATGTTTTTAAACGTTATGACATAACGTTTGATAAATATTTTTTAAACATTACTTAATAATATTGCTGTCTTAGTATTATTAAAATATTTTAAAAACTGCACTTATTAATATGTTCTTCAAATTTTATTAAACGTTATGACATAACGTTTGATATATATTTTTTAAATATTACTGAATAATATACTGTCCTAATATTTTAAAAACATGAGTTATATACGTGTTTTAAATGTTATTAAACATTATAACATAATTTCATAAATATTCTTAAAATATTAGTTATTTAATAAAATCTAAACATTTAATAATTTTATAGACATAAATTAAAATATTTTTCATGCGTTTATAATACGAATTTTATAAGAACTAGTACAAAAAATTAAAAGTTTAAAAATTTTTATGATGTGAAATTTTATTAGTTAAAATATTTACTTACTCATATAATACTAAAATTATTTATAAATAATTGTATTTAATGTACTAAAATTGTATTAATTTATTTAAAGTTTGATATAAATATTTTTTGTAGAAATTAAAAAAAAATCACTAAGTTACTATTTTTTATTAATATTTTATAATAACATAATTTTAGTTTTATAAAGAACAGAGCAAAAACAGATATTTTATTAAGTTATTTCACGTGTTATTTCACATATATAAAAATCAGTAAAAACTAAATTTATATTTATTTATAAAAATATTATTTAACTGCACGTTTTATCTTTCTGACATCTATTAATCTAATCTATAACAAATATGTATTCATGAGCATTAGGTGTTCATGGATCATCACGAAATGTTAGGTTGCGTAGGATCTTCAAAATAAAGCAACGTCGACGCCGGTTCAGAGTTGGATGGGTGACCGTAGATATTAAGCAACGCCAATGCGACTATGGTAGGATAACCGTGCTTGTTGAGAAACAACGTAAATTTAATTTTTTTCTTACATTATAATTATGTTATTTTAACATTTTTACAATGTTGTTTTAACATTTTATTTCAACATTACCGAAACTTCCAAATTAAAATCAAAGTTTATTCATAATAACGTATACAACGTTAAAAACTACATACTTGGAAACGTTACTATGTTAGTAGGTAACGTTATAATGTCGTTGCAACCAGGCCTGCTCGTTTCAGGGATGGGGGTATAGGCATACGTAGAAAAGGACAAACGTAGACGTTGAAAAAGGACGAACGATGTAACAGGTATTTCCTTCTCTCCTACAGGCAGGCATGTGTGAGAGAGAAGGAAATACCTGGTATATTGTACGTAAGCCTTACCCCCACTCCTAAAATTTGGGACTAGCCTCGGTCTAGATATACCATGTCTATGGTTGCAGCAATGTTTTTGTGCTTACTGGGTATGCAGACTGTTCGGAGCCAATAGCGCGATAGTGGGCGCATTCAGCAGACTCAACAGCTAAAAAGCAATTGAACATGATTAGTTCTGACTTATAGAACCAACAAATCAATTATTCAACGGAATTATTCAACGGAAAATCTAGTAATCTTGCACAACTGTTGAGTCTGCTGAATGTAGCCAAGTGATAGAGTTCCATGAACAACTAAAACGCAGCAACCGCAGTTGCGCAGTTGCTTAACCACTGCCAGAAATATTAACTAAATTTTTAGGTATATAATCAATAATTATTTGTTAACTATGTTACTTATATTTAATGTAATTTTTTCTATAAATATATATATATATATATATATATATATATATATATATATAGGTATATGAAAGGGCAGTTTTCGGGACACGAAAAAACCCCCAAATTTTATTGTATAGATGTTGAATAATCCTTGAAAAAACATTAATGCCGTTTGAAAAATTTGAAAATAATACGTATTTTCCCAGATATGAAGACTGATATATTGCAAGGCAGGTTTCAGGACCAGTATATTTTTCCATAAATATGAAAAGATAATTATTATTTAACAACTATTTCTCTTAGATATGATATATATAAGTAATAAAATGCTATATTTATGCTTATTTAACTTAGAATTTAAAAGAATTAGATGAATCTATTGTAGGTCCTGAAAAACACCTTTTAGTAAATTAAATTATCAGTAGAAAGGCATTTTTCAGGTCACTTGAAATTATACATTTAAAACGTTAAATTATAGCGTACTTTACAATTTTTTAATCTAAATAAAAAGAAATAAAGGATATAATGTGATTTTATGCCCTTACATATTAATAAATAAACTTAAAAGTATAATTATAGATAAAAATATTGTGACCTGAAAACTGCCGTTCAGATAAATATTATAAATCTTCAAATAGGTAGTTTTCAGGACACAATATTTTAATGCATAGTTTTTCTATTTATTCATTAATACGTAATAATATATAAAAACCATATTATAAATTACATTTCTTTTTATTTAGATATGGAAAACTGTAAAATATAAACTAATTTTTTATTTTAGAATAAATGATCTGATAAATGATCTAAAAAATTTTTTTTTAATAATTTTCTCTTAAGTATGATAAACATAAGTAATAAAACACTATATTCGTTTTTTTTCAATATTTGATATTAAAATAAATCTTTTTTACGATTTTCATACATTTTTCCCACATTTTGTGAGCAATAAATGTTATGTAAATGTACATACAAACAACTTTAAAAAACTATGTGAACGTCCTAGTTGAGAGCAAAAATGGATGACTTGTTCATATTAGTTCTTTATAATTAATCAAATATCGTTTTTTTAATATTGTTAGAAATATATAAATAAATTGTTAATAAAATTAATGTTGCACTGTCAGTTATCGAAAACAACAGAATGTGTAAATAAGATATACAGGGTATCCCGAAACTATCGGATCATATTTTAAAGGCAGAGTTTTCTTGCCAATTTTGAGATTTTTCTCAGCAAAAATGTCAAAGCATCAATAATTTCTAAGTTATAAGCAATTAAAAGATCAGCATCCTTTCACAATGATAAGAAACGCGCAGTTTATTTGTTAAAAAGTCTGGCAAAAAATTGATAGATTATATCTTTTGCACTTTCTTTGAAATTCTGATTATAGAAGTTGAGAATAAATGAATAAAATTTTGACATAGTTTGCATCAAAACTCTGTAATAAATTAATGTTTGTATAAAATCGAAATGTAACTTGCTGAAAATCGAATATAAAGTAAAACTTAAGATCTTCATAAGATAGACTGCAATTGGCAAAAAAAGTTTAAAGGATTAATTTTAAATAGACTATAAATCTGTATATCACAGCATAATGGCAGTTTTCAGTTCTAATATGTATAGCAACAGATTGGCAGTTTTCAACCTGTTAAACTTTCAACAAGAAAAACCGAAATGTCTATTCTTAAAATAATAGCGCATTGATGTTCACTTATTATAAATGAAAGTAATTTATAATATTCTAAAACAACATGCTAGTTGAATAAATTCTTGTTTATTTAGGTAGTCGATTTCGTCGCTTAAGCTCAAATTGGAAAGTGTTTGTTAGGCAAAGATCAAATCGTAACTTTCTGATAATTTGATGTAAAGTAATATATGTAACAAGGGAAATCTCTCTCTCTCTCTCTCTCTTTCTTCATAAAACGAATCACAATAAATAAAAAGTTACAAGTTTTAATTTTAAACAGTTTTCAGATTTATTTATACCAATAGAATGAATGTTTTTAGGTCTGTATACATATGTATAGCGACAAATGATTTTCACACTATAAACCTTTGACAAAGGAAGACAAAAATGCGCATTATTGACAACATTATTTCAAAAATAATCCATGAAGAGATTGAAATGATTACTATTCTATTTTCCTTATTAAATATATTACTTTACTATCAAATTTTCAAAAAGTTACATTTTAATCTTTCCATGACAAACAATTTCTAGTTTGAGCATTTATAACTTGAGTCGACTATTGCGACGAAATCGACTACGTTAATAAACAAGAATTTATGCATAAATTATTTTAGAATATTATAAATTACTTTCTTTTATTATAAGTGAACATCAATGCGCTATTATTTCAAAAATAGACATTATTTCGGTTTCTCTTGTCAAAAGTTTAACGGGTTGAAAACTGCCATTCTGTTACTATACATATTAGAACTGAAAACTGCCATATATAGATCTATATATACCATTTAAAATTAATATGTTCAACCTTTTTGTCCATTGCAGTCCATCTCACGAAGCTCTTATTACAAGTTTTACTTATATTTAATTTTCAGTAAGTTACATTTCGATTTTCTACAAACATTAATTTACTATGGGGTTTTGATTCAGACTACATCAAAATTTTAGTCATTTTAGTCCCAACTTCTATAATCAAGATTCTTGATTTTGCCAGACTTTTTAACAAATAGACTGTGCGTTTCTTATCCTTGTGAAACAGTGTCTCAAAAAATAGAAAGAAATAGTACTGTTTTAACATTTTAGTCCAAAAACATGGTAAGAGAAAACAAGAAGTCATTGATTAATGCATATTGAATGCCTATCTAATTTCGAGATATCTCTTATACCAAACGCTATCTGTATAAATGTTATTAAATAAATAGTATTAAAGATTTTTCTAATTCATGTATACAAATAATTAAAAAATATTAGTATCAATTATTTTAACTAAAAAAAATTATATAAGTGTTTAATAATTGTTCTTTAAAGTTCTTTAAAGTCTTTATTAGTCAAAAATTTTTCACAATATTTTGAAAAAAATTGCTTAATATATACAAAATAATTATTATAAAATACTTAACACGACACAAAACAATTTTATTGATAAAATTAATAAATAAGTACATATATAAAAATAATTTTTAAAACATTTTAAGATAATATTAATTAATTATTAAAAAAAATTTTTTAATAATTAATAATTAAAATTACTTTAAGGAAGAATAGAAAGGTCATAAAAGTGAAACTGGAAATCAATTGAAATTTTTTAATTATATACTGAATACATCAAAATCACATTTAAACAATTTGTATCACAAATTATATATCATTAGAAACTTCATCAGAAATCTCTTACAACAAAAAAGTATACAATATCTTATCTTGTATATTGAGGCATATTTGATTTATGTTGACATATAAATCCAATTTATATATATGTTATAATATTTAATAATAAAATATAAGCATTAATAATACTGAAAAACATATTAAATCTGTTCCTTTTAGCTACAATTTTTTGTCAAATCAAGTTATATTTGACGAGCTTGAATTTAAATAATGGGAATATAAGATATTAGTCAATTTAAAAAAAGATGAAAAAATGCAGATAAAAAGAACAGATTAATAGTTTGTTAGATGTGCAACATATTATTCACAAAGAATTATACAAAAATGTGATACAGAATATCTTAAAAACTACAAAACACGCATACAATTGGCTTGGTACCATAAGTATACATACATGCGCGCGCGCGCATAATCTCACACTTATAAATGTAGGAATACATTTTAGTTTCTCACTGATTTATATAAAGTAGTTAACTGTGTCTCAACAAATTACTAAACGTTTCGAGAGACTCAATTTTTTCACTCCTTTTTAACTTTTTTTTGTATTAAATTATTTGCACTGTAATTTGTAGTTTGTAAGAATATATTGCAAGAACAATATTTTTTTTCTAATTCAAATTTAAAAGAAACTATAAAAATATTAACACTTTAATCGATAAAAAAATAAATTTATCGAATTATATAATTTATAAACTTTATAAAAGTAAAACTTATTAATTTATAATATCCTACGAAATTTTTTTGCGTTGCTTTTGTTTGTTCTTTTACTCTGTTTATTTTTTTTTAAATATTGTTTAGGGTATTACAATTTGTGATGTTTCAAAGTAGTTAATTAGTGAGTTTATTTTTACTATTGTGCATTTCCAAACTGATTCATTAAAATATTAATATTTTACTAGGTTTTTTGAAACTTAAATTGACAAAAAACATTGTTCTTGCAATATATTTTTACAAACTACAAATTACAGTACAAATAATTTAATACAAAAAAAGTTAGTGGAAAAGAGTAGAAGAAATGAGGCTCTCGAAACGTTTAGTAGTTTGTTGAGATATAGTTAACTACTTCATATAAATCAGCGAGAAACTGTACAAAAATATTTGCACTGCAATACAGAAAAAAATCAAAGTTTATTGCTTTAAAGAGTTTTTACTCTTTTTTATTCTTTTTCTCAAAAAGAAATATGAATCTTAACTCTTTCTCAAAAAATAAAATAAAATCTTTCTCTCATCAGCACTTTACACAAAATCTCTTATTCTAGTGTACGTAAAACCATCACAGACGTTTCTGTTATTAATCATTTTATGTTAATGAGTATTAACATGAATTAGTTCAAATATTATAATTATAAGTTTATCTTTTTATGGTTTATTGTGCAATTATTCATTTTAATGGTTTATTTCATATTCAAGTTTGTATAAATTATAAATCTGTACATACGTACATATTTTTATACTGCATATAATTTGTACTTCAATTTGTAAAAAACGTTATAAAAACATTTTTTCTCAATTGAATACATATTTAAAAATAAACCATTGAAAGAAATAATTGCATGATAATCCATAAAAAGATTAACTTATAATTATGATATTTGTAGTATTAAGAATAACTTCTAAATATAGAGTATCTAAATTTCCAATCTTAAGTATATTTCTTTGGTTTTTCTTCACTTCTACTCGCTCGTTTCTCCCTTTCTCACTTTTCGTTAAGTTAATTATATTATTTGTACTACAAGTACACTATTTGTACAATTTCTGATAAATCGCTACATAAGTTATTTTTATTATTCACAATCAAATGTCAAGAAAATCTAAATCGGCTAATAATATATTTTTTAAGTATTTTTTTTAATACAGTAAATTTTTTAAACTATATACTATATACTATAAAAATATTTGCGTTGTAAGAAAAACTAAAATTTATTTTTCTCAAATTAAACATTTTTTCCTTTTCTTTTTTAGAAAAAAAGAAAGAACGAAAAAAGAACAAATCTCTTCTTTTAATAAAAACACCTTAAAAATATATTATACCCTTAGCACGTGATTTAGATCTTCTTGAAATTTGATTACGAATCCAACTCCTAATTTGAGGAACGGAACGACGGCATAAATATTCATTTTTTATTTTAACTTCTACCATTATATATTACATAACAAGATGCATATCACAGACATTGCCAACATTAATTATTTTATGATAAATGAACACATTATCATAAGGTCAAATATACAGGGTGTCCCAACGCACGTGGACCATTACTCGTAAAAAGGTAAAAGGGATCGAGATGAACATAAAAGTCCAATATTGTCTTGGGTTAGGTCTTAGATTAAGTCTCGGGTTAGGTTCACCAATAATCAAGGTATTAATTTTTCAAATTATGCGAATGAGAGCGCGCCGAGAAAAGAGCTCGATCCGCTTGAGCCATAACACGGAAAAAAATCTATTATGAATGTTTGATAAGCTTTTATTATTTACTGTTCACAATTATGATAGAAATTAATTAGATTATTTGAGAATTCCATACGTTAATATCTCGATTATTTGCAGACCTAATCCAAGACAATATTAGACTTTTATGTTCATCTCGATCCCTTTTACCCTTTTACGAGTCCACGTGCGTTGGGACACCCTGTGTATATATATATATATATATATATATATATATATATATATATAAATATAAATATGTAACTCTTTTTTAATTTTAAAACAGCAATTCATTTTTTGGCAAATTTGACATACTTACTTTATATGCTAAATCTTATGTATTTACTGCAGAAGTATTTTAAACGATGTTCAATTTTATTTTCGAAAATAATTTAGATAAATCTTATTCTCTCTCGCTATCAAGATCTGAAACATAAAATAATTAATATTATTTTTAATATGTTAAATATAAATTTTAAATATGAAAGACAATTGCATATGATGATATGCAAATTATATTTATCTTAAAGGAAAATAAGTTTTGGAAAATTATAGCAAAACAAAAAATATATATGCAGACTTTTTACCAAAACGTATAATTTGATTATACAATAACAAAATTTTGTAACTTATATGCCTACGTAACTATTAAAAATTATCTGTTTTTAACCTGTACCGACATTTTTCACATAACTATATTTCTATGACACTTTTCACTTAGCATAATCTTTCCAACAATCTCTTAAAATTTGCTATTCGTTTATTAATCATTCTATATACAAATTTAAACTATCAAAGATTATTAAATAAAAATATCTTAAAAATATATTACCCTTAGCACGTGGTTTAGATTTTCTTGAAATTTGATTGTGAATCCAGCTTCTAATTTGAGGAATGGAACGACGACTTAAACAATTATTTTTCATTTTAACCTCTACCATTTGTTTTCCTGATGGTAAACGTCGTTCTGACATTTCTTGTTTAAATGCTGTAATTATTGTATTACATTCCGTTTGTGTCCATCGTACGCGTTTTGTTGTACCATATGGCGATGCTGCATGATATTAAAAATGTATATTATATAGTATATTAAATTTAAGCCTGCTCCATATTAGAAATATTGAAATAAATTATTTTATACTTACTGCTTCGTCTTTTCCTATTAGCCCCACAAGTTGAATTTGTGTCTACATAATCATTGTCTACATCAATATCTATATCACTATTTCCACTTCCATTAGTCTCAAATTCATTTGTAATCAAATTATCAATGTTAATTTGCGAGTTATTTTCTTTATCATTTTGTTGAAAATCATCATCTTCACCTTGTGCCATTTTAAGTAACCGAGACATTTTAACTATTTCAAATTGTGGAAGAGATTGACGATAATGTTGCATGTGGATGTTTTTGTTATGGCCTAGATAATTTGCCAATTCTGTCACTTCAGGATCTGATAGATTTAGTGTAATGCATCTTGTTGCAATATGCTTACGAAGCTTTGTACCTCTTAATCTAAGAGGCATACTTGCTCCACACGCTACAGAATATGTGCGTAATAAATCACAAGCTCTTATATATCTAAACCTCTTTTTATCGTAACCTGGTAAAGCGAAGATGTATGGGTTTGCATCGGGTATTTTTGCTTCTTTACGGTAATGTAAGAGCAAATCTATACAACTTTTCATTTCGGAATCCAAAAGAACAGGTACAGGTCTTCCTAATTTTCCTCTAATAACAAATCTTACGTATTTCATAGCTATCTAAAATTAACAATTACATATTTATTTTAAAAATTAGATGTAAAATTAAGTATAATATCGTATAGTTTTAATAGTGTAATATTTATTTAATTTTTTTTTAATTTTTTGTATAAATGTATATATATAATTATTTAAAAGTGTAAATTTAATTAATATTCATATATATTAATACATTTAAACTATTTAAATTTAATTAATATTATTAAAACGTTAGATCTTTTTATGCACATGTATGTTCATTATTCATTCACAAAAATTAGAATAAAAAACTAAAGAATGTAATTAATAGAGCGTATAAGTTAGAAAAAATATGGATACATAATAGATTAAATAAATGAACAAAAATATAAATAAGGTATAATATAACTTTTAAAAGTTTAACTTCACGATAATTTCCAATATAACTTTTGTAATTAATATCTATATATAAATTTTTTAATTTTTATAGTTTTTTTATGTTATAACACATAAGGAAAACTAAGCCAGAATGGGATAAGGGGCTAAATTGAATAGTACTATTACTTTCATTGCATGGTGCCGCAACCGTGAAAATTAGTGAAGTGCTTCAACAGTCGTGATAAGATTGAGGCCACTTTCTTGATTGTAACAAGTTTTCTGCATGGTTGTGGCACCGTGCAATGAAAATAATAGTACCGTCTCATTTATCCCACTATCCCATTCTGCCCCAAGTTTCCGTTAAACGATTACACATAGAAGCATTGCAAACTTACTTTTTGAGCTTCAGGTGATAAAGATTCGTATAAATCTGGATTTGTTTGTTCATTTATACCTTCTTGGTGCTTATAATCATCGATAAAAATGCGTTCAATTTCTCCGGCTCTTCGTCTATTAAATACTTGAACCGAAATTAGAGTAAATTGTGCCAGTTGCCGCCAGTTATCATAAGTAAATGTGTCACTGAGACGTTGAAATGCCAAACGCCTATTAGTTTGTAAAAAATTGTGCAATAATTTTATATCTTCTAACGGAGGTAATTCTTGTAATTGATAGCGCTTAGCTTGTAATATGCTTTCTTCAACAGTTTTATTGACAGATACGCCAAAATCTTCTTGTAGCAACTTTAAAAAGTTTTCTATGTCTACTTTTTTTTGAAATTTATTCTGTTTTATGCATTCAGCAATAGCAAGATTTCCTATTGTTTTATAAGAGTGCCAATTCTTGATGCAACGGAAGGAGCTGCATAAACTTTTGTACTTGTGTTATAACCTGCTACTTGATTCACAGCTGTAATACAGTCATCATATATTGATGGATGATAAATACTAAAAAAATCTGTGACATTTATAATTTTTTTTTTTTTTTTTTGATGGCTCTTTAAAATCGCCATAACCC
>NW_023415781.1:0-28494 GCF_013373865.1 Monomorium pharaonis | reverse complement strand
TTGCAATAAATAAGAAATAATAATCGTGCCTTGCATGTTTTTGGGCCAAAAAGGACATAGACTAGACAGATCTCTCTCTCTTTTTCCATTTCTAAATCAATGCAGATATACAAATACATTTTAACAAACTTTCAAAGAGTAAGAGATCTATATCATTCGATTAGAAAAAGTATTTTCTGCCGTGAAAAAACACGCGGCGAATAACCGGTCGCCGATCACGGCGGCCCGAGACGCAACGATGTTGCGCAACATTGTGCTCGCCAGGCGAAAGGTAAATAAACACAGGGGAGCGCGAGCGATCGTCGTCGACGAGGACGCCGAGAGTAGAGGGAGGAGGGAACGCGAATCCGCACGACCGCGAGGACGGACAGGCAGGCAGGCAGGCAGGCAGGTTACGTTACTAACCTCTTGACAGATCGAGCTGCACGCAGTTGTCCTCGTCTTGGCGGCCTGCAATCAGAAAAATAAAGAGACGAGGGGAGACACGTGAACCGCCGGGCGCTTCGTCGCGCGATCGAGATTAAAATTGCAACTTTACGTGGCCACGCACTTCGACGGGTTCGGCCGGTGCGTAGGCTCCTACCCCAGATCATCCAGCTCGAGATTGCCATTGTCCGATTGTCGTCCGGGTGGTCGCCTAGATGGACGATCCGTTCCGAGAGATTCTCACTTCCCCTCGCTCAACCGTCACGGTCGCGCTGCTCGACGACGACGCTCCTCCAAGAGCTACGTGCGTGGTCGGTCGCGCGTCACCCGCGCGTCGCGATATGTCATTCTCGGGCGAGAGCGCCGATCAAGCGAGCGAACGAGCGAACGAACGGACGATAAAACGAACGATCACGAAGCACGAAGCACTACGAGTGCGTGCGTGCGTGCGTGATTTCGAACGCACGTTCGGTGTGCGTGCGTGCGCACACGAGAGCACTTATCGACGGAATGTCCGGCGCGCTGGATCTCCCGTAGCGTCGAGCGCGCGCGTCGAAAGTCGAAATCGGCGAGAGCGTCACGATCGACTCCGCGCTCCACTTGCTGCCGTAAAACCGACGTCCGCGGCGCGCGGACGAGACTCTCACACCGAGAGGAAGGAACGTAAAGGCGAGGGCGAAGACGACGAAGAGGGAGTGAGAGAGACCACGACGGGCAGGCACGACGGTGGCGAAACGGGGGCGAAATCACTCGCGGCGCGCGCGCGCTTTCGCCGCTCCGCTTTCGCGCTCCTCCGCATGCCCGGCTGACGAAGGCGCCGCGCCGCACCGCCGCGAAGCGCTCACTCGCTCGGCGCCGTGGTGCGCCGGAGCCCGACGAGAGGAGAGGAAAACCTGCAGGATACCAGCCAACCGCATGCGGCTTTATTTTCGAGCGCCTCTATGCCCATAAAATGTGGACGTTGAACCACGAAGCTAGTGTCTAGGAATTCCGTAGATAATGCGTATGATTTTGTAAGATTGAAATGATGGATGAAGGCGATTTAGTTTGTCTTGTCAGACGCTTCTCGTCCGTCTATAACGTATATTCATTTCCTGTTCAGGTTCAGGTTGAACATTGTGTGTGTAAAATATCGTAAAATAAATAAAAAATAATGAGTCTTAGAAGATTCAAATTTTATTAGAAATAGTGATTGAGGTTATGTTCCATTTTTTAAATTTTTAGTATATTTTTATTTTATTTTATTTTTATAATATTTACGTTGTTTGCATTGGCTTATTATACATGAAAAAGATTGCCGTGCATCAAAAATTCTATAATATAAATAATCCTTATAGATATAATCTTGAAATTTACGGCATCTTTTTTTGTTCTTGATAGCATGGAAGAGAACCACAATCGCGAACATTACCTACAGAATTACATTACCTGTAGATATTGGCCGTGTAATTCGCATTTTCTGAACATAGAGGCGCTTTCAAAATGAAGTCGACCAGCTGGCTGCGATCGTTTTACTCGTTCTCAGATTTTTTGTCTGCGTGCATCATTCGCAGAATTGGCAGAATGAGGTGGGAAACATGAATGACCTGTGTGTACCAAAAGGCAGGTAAAAATAGACAAAACGGGACCGTCAAGTACTCCGTGTTCCAAGCCGACCGACAAAATGCGCGCGCGCGATAGAGAAAGAATGAAAGAGAGAGTTCGCAACTTTTTTCTTGTAGGATATATATTATTTTCGCATTTTTTCCTTCTATTTCTGTCTCTCTCGCTCTTCTTTGCTTCTCTGATACAGTTATGAATCAATGAGTTATGAATCAAATATACGTAATAGTCATTAATAGACATGTCTTCTTATTACAGGTATCGTAGTCGTCGCGTAGCGGTGTGAAATTGGCTGCGCGTCCTTTGTATCGAGAAGATCGAGCAACTTCATTCAGTCGACGTATCGAGAAGACCGTGCACGGAGTGATCGCGTATCGCGTATGCGTCTCGTGCGTTTTTCCTCGTTTCGCGTGCGTGTGCAACGAAAGTTGAAAGTACCACGTGAAATGTCGAGACTGCCGGAAGTGCCGGAAATGTCGGGAGTGCCGTAATTACCGCGTTACGTTAATTGACGCGATCGTTTTCGCGCGAGTGTGTGTCCGGAACAGCGGAGCAGTCGGCGGATGAAAAATGACGGCGTATCACATCCCAGTAAGTACTTACTCGTTTATTATTATATCTACATGGATACGCATTGTCGTTTAAAGTAGAATTTCAATTATATGCGAATGTCACGTTTAATCGAACAGTGATGTACGAACGTGCGACAATCTCGTCAAGTGAGCTCCGTGCGATCGTAGCACGATTGCACGGAGCTCACTTGAGTGGTTATGTCGAAAGAAATATCAAAGAAACACACTGTTAACGATTGACGAATGTGTAGCAAGACTGCGTGATAAAGATAAGAATAAGATGTATAATCTCTCAAACCTCATATTTTGCTATAGTTTTAGATAAATAACTTAAACGTAAATTGAAATGAATTATTGCACGAATATTTATTAGATTTTTCTTAATATGCGTACAAAATTTGACTAAATTTGTAATTCTTTTTAATCAAATTTACAATTAAGTATAACAATTAAGAGTATACAATTAAGTATTACAATTAAGAGTAAACAAAAAATTAAATAACTTTTAAAATGACATGAGAATTATGCTGACATTTTAGGCCCGTTCTACATTAATCGCAAGTCGCAAGTTGCCACCTGCGACACCCAATGAGCGACTAGTTTCTAGTTAAAACTCGACAGTCATTGGATGTTGTAAGTTGCAACTTGCGATTTGCGATTAATGTAGAACGACCTTTACAGAAATGTTGAAACGTGATAATGGAACGTTTGTTTTTTAAACTTTCTATAGGATTTCGAAATGTGACACGTACATCTTCAATATTCGATCGCACTCTTTCTCTCTCTCTCTAAATTAAATATATTTATTAAAAAGTGTCACTTGATGTATCTACATAAAAAAAAAAACCTAGGCGGTCGCGTTCAGATTTGTGCGCGTGCGAGGAAAACGCTCCTCCTCTTTTAGAACTTGTCTTCCTTGAGGTCCAATAATTCCGGCGCCACAACCTTCAGAGTGGCGTTCACGTTCTCGCAGCAATTACTGCAGACAATTGTTTGTCCACGTACTGAAAGGTCCCTTCCCAGGAGCTTGACGTTCTGCAAGGCGATCGATCTCACGTTAATTACAACAATTACATGCGCGACGCACAGCGAGGGGACAAGTACAAATGAAGTACGCGACCGCGATAATAAGCGCACACGAAAATCGAATATCGCAGAAATATCGACGCGTTAAAAAAAAAAAATTAACACAGCATACCGTTCTCGAACGCACTCCCTTCGAACGTACACGTGCCTCTCCGGGGGCAAAAATTTCACTTGTAATGTTCGACACGCGTGCCGAACGATACAATACACCCATGTGTGGTTATACGAATTTGGAGAACAACGATAATAGCATAGGTTAACATGTGCACACGCTGTTTGCTGAACAAACCTCGCGGTTCTGTATCGAATCGATCCGCGTGTCCTACAGCTTTACACCCGCACGCATAAACGAATTCCGCGAACGGATAGATTATACTTTTCGCCAGCAAAATTGTCTTCATTAATTTAATCTCCGATTGATTTTAGATTAATTAGGGAAGGGGGGGGGAGCTGGTGAGATCATCGGCTCAAAGAAACGCGGGAGAATCGATAACCGTCCGGCTATCATCATTGATTTCGCTTGTATTTTTTTTTCTCCAACTCTATCTGAAGAGAAGTACATTTTTTCTTTCTATAAATCCGTTCGAAGTAGAGTCGACGTTGACAACTTTCACGATCTCATCGCCTACCTTAGCGACCGTAACGTCGAGCCTCTTGAGATTCGTACAGTCGAGTATCACGTTGCATTCACTCTCTCCGGAAAGCTTCATTATGTTAGCACGTAGGCGCTCCGCCGCTGGAAAGGCTACTGATTCTTCGGGTATAACGATTATAACAGTCTCCCCCTCGATCTGCGTTCGAGACATAGAAAACTAGATTATGCCCGCTTACAATCGCCAACAACCAGTAGAAAAATATTCCAGACATTGAGAAAACATCGTACATTCAGTAGCGATATTTTCAAACCGGCTCTCTTTTCAGTGTAAAAAGATCTGTTATTTATAAAGCACCTATCCATAAGAATTTATTTCGTTTTTGGAATACTAAAGTAAAAAAAATATATAAAATAAAATATCTTACAGCAGAATTTTTAAGAGATTTATAAAATCTAAGAATAATTCGTTATCTGAGGGAGGCCGAAAAGGGAAAAAATATCGGGGGATGAAGGTATCGATTTCACGTAATATAGTAAATCAAGCTAAGGGATGATAGTTCTCAATTAAAAGTTCTCATTTAAACGATAACGGTATGTATTAAATTGGATTAAGCAGAAAATATAGCGCCAGCGATTTAAAAGAATAGCGCCATTTACACGTCGCAATAATATCAACCGGTTGAGTACATTTCTTTTGTTTCATATTATATCGGGAAAATAATTTTTAACGATTTTTATTTGGTTTTAGACACTGAAATTATTACAAATAGAGTATTGTATATATAATCCTCTAAATACCTTAGAATATAAAAAAATATTTGTTTTAATAAAGCAATATTTAATTTATTAGAATAGAATTAATTTAATACTGATTTTATACTAAAATACTTTTTTTTAATACTGAAAGATTTATTAATTAATCTCTTGTCACTGTACCTGTTCGATTTTCGTCTGAATGTTAGGCCGCGCTGAGAAGTATAGCAACGCTATAAGATTCACAACAATGCCAATTAAGATACCGTACTCCAGACCAAGAAAGACGCATGGGAGCAAAGTCAACATCATCACAAAGAAATCGATCTCTAAAAAAATTTACAGACACCTTTATATTACAATCTTTTAAAGTAAAAATAGTTACTGTGACACCTTTGTGTTCACTAACAATATCTACCGTATTTATTTTTATTGTTTTTCTCTTGTGTGAAAAAAAATTTTTGATGGTAACGAGTTAGATAATAATAAGATTTCAATTTTAATTTCTTTTAATATCTCAATTCGCGAAGTTATTCGCCCGAACGCAGAGTGGGCACATCGATCGCGTTCGCAAACAACCGGGTGCCAATATCGTCGAATCTACTGCGAAGCTACAGACGGTTTTAGATGAGCCCGAGATGAAACTCACGGCAAAGGTTACCTAACGGAAACTGCGATCGCGTCTTAACAACAAATGCCATCAAGAACGCGCTCGAGCTTATTGTTTCGCGTGGTTTTTTCGAGAACAAATGCACCCCTCCGCGAAATGCATCCCGAGCGTGGGTGGCGCGCTTGCTGACGCCTTTTGTGCACCATTGACGCCACCGGTGCTAGATAAATCGCGTGTAGGTGAACCGGAGCAAGAGGAGAAAAGGAAAAAAAGGGGGATAAAGAGAAAAGGAGAGATCTGTGAAACTTACTTCTGGCGCGCCATAGCAAGACGTACGTTTCGAAATCGAGCATGTAGTACATGGCGCAGATGATGAGACCGGCGAGCGTAGCCTTCGGTATAAAGTAGAAGGTAGAGGTCAAGAGACCGAGCGCGAGCAACACCAGAACGCCTGGAACCGTTTCCATCGGGTTTTGGTAGCGCACATAAAAAAAAAAAAGAAAAATTAATTAATTAGTTGATTGATAAAATTTTTATCAAAGTGCGAAGATATTTCTCTTTTTAATTAATTAATTAATTATTGCTGCAATCTTTCGCAATATCGAACATATTGGACTTTTTATTTAATGGTAAATTTATATAATATGATATATATAAAAACCCATAAATTTAATATACATATAATTGAAGAATGCTATATAATAAAATAAATTTATTTTTATCAAAAAATTTAATTATTTTGTTAAATAGTGTACAACAATTTTAAAATGTACGTTCTGAGATATGTTAAATGATCGAATTGCATTTATATTTAAGTTGAATTTAAAAATGATATAATTGTTTTCTTACCACTCGCCTACCTGTAAATATTCCACCCATGGGGGTTTTAACTCCCGACGCGTGATTGACGGCCGTTCGCGTGAAAGATCCGGTGACTGGCATGGAACGGACGAACGATCCAAAGATGTTACAGACTCCTAGAGCGATCATCTCCTGCGTGGCGTCCAAAGATTTACCCTTTGCTGAAATAACAATTCCATTACCCTCTCTCCCCGAGCAACCGGATTCAACTTTTATTTATTAGTCGGGGAACAACAACATGTAAAGAATCAGCTCCAGACGAGCGGGGAAAAACGTGAATGATCCACTCGCTTCAGCGAATGCGAACGATCCCATTTCGTGTTTGTCCGCGCTTTTGTTTGCAGGTCTGTATTCAGTTTCATACGAACAAAAATAGCAATGCTCTTACATATCGATAAAACCACTACGTTTTTTAAAGGCGCGTAGAAACGCAACACTTCATACGAAAAATTCTCCCTCGGTGTAGAGCTTTTATTCCCCGAAATTGTATGGGAGCGATAGCGACAGTGTAATTAAATGGTGGAAACTTAATTACCGAAGGCTTTCGCTATGGCTATGTGCTCGATGGTCGATACGATCGGTATCGTGAATAGCGTCGTTCCCATTGCGCTGGTCATATCCAAAAAATTGTACGTTTGATTCCGAAAGGTCGTGGAGAACGGCGGTGGCGCGATAGGTGGCAAACCTTGCCCCATTGTGCCTGAAACGCTTTATGTTATATATTATTCTCGTTTCACGCAAATTGAAAACTGTATTTTCTTACGTTATCTGTCCACATAAAGTACATAAGACTATTTTTTACAGTACATCAAAATTAGGAACAAGAAGAAGTTACTATCTCAAACGTAAAAATCAAATTATTCTTTATCTTTTATCCTTTACGTATAGCTACAAAATTTATTATCACGAATATTTTTTTAAAAATAGGCGATATTATCGGGAATTTATTTCGCAACGCATATAGATAATAGAAGGAATCTTCTCAGCTTAATTTCACAAGTTTGGAATCCATAAAGAAATTTAAATAAAAGACAATGGATTGTCTGGTAATTGTTTGCATGCTACGTTTAATTGTCATAGTTTATTTTGATTAAAGTTGATAATATTAGTCACGATAAAAAGAAACGTTAATATTAAGTAAATGATTCTGCTATCTACTAACCCGTTAATTTGAAAGGATTTTGACCATTAATGTAAAAAATGTACGCCATGATAGTGCCTGAAATTACGACTAACGCATTGCGAGACAGACCGAGAAGCCATCCTATTTTTTGCAAGATTGTTCCCGTACGTTGCCCTGGTAATTTCTATAATTAGAAAAAATAGAAGTAAATTTTTCAAAAGAACGCACGTTATATGTATATGTTTAATGTCGATGGAGTTTATACCTTGAACAACACTAACACAATGATAGTACCAATTCCTAACAACGTGTCTTGGTACCGGATCTGTTCGATATTCTTAAAGATCGCTATTATAGAATCCAGAAAGCTCTCGGTTCTACCGGGAATTCCCAGGAGTGACTTAAACTGGGAAGACGCAATGTTGATCGCCGCGGCTGATGTAAAGCCAGTAATTACAGGAAGCGATATGAAGTCCAGTAAAAATCCTTAAAATGATTACTTATTACTTTCAAATTGTGACATATGTCTGTGACACGTATCTCTTACTTTAAATATATAAATGAATCTACCTAAATGAAGAATTCCTAAAAGCGCAATGATGCATCCTTTTAAAAAGGCAATTAGTACAGCCATGTCAGCACCGTAGTCTGTAACTAACGGTTGAACCATGGTGGCCATAATGGCTGTTGGACCAATAGTGATGTTTTCACATGAACCAAAAATAATATATACAAATGATGCCATAAATGCCGAGTACAGTCCATACTATAAGATCATAATACATTATAAAGAAATTAAGTACAATTATTTTAAAAAATATTATTTAAATTAAAATAAGAATCATGCATATGTTAGTCACATAAATCAATAGTTCAAACGGTATTAGATATTAGAAAGCATTGTACTTAAAAAAAATATTATTCTTATTTTATTATACAGACATAGAAAGAACTTCTGTTATTTTTTTAAGAAGTGCTGTTTTAAATAATACTTTGAGATAACACGTAAATTAACGTATTCTTAAGCTGTGCTGAAAACAGACTTATTTTCCGTCATCACTTCTCGATTTACTTTCACAATCAGAGCTATTATCAGAAGTTTCATTTTATCCCTCTGAAATTTATTGACAGAGTTTATCTATATGCTACTGGATAGTGCGACACAAGATTTATGCCGCGGCCGCTCTCTTTTTCGTGATCTTTACCTCGGCATTTAAACCGGCGACAATACCGTAAGCGATTCCTTGCGGTACTGCAGTGAGACCGACCGTGATGCCGGCCAATGCATCTTGTAAAAGCCACGCGGGTCTGTATCGTGGCAACCAGTTAAGGATCGGCAACCTTCGCACAATGTACTTGTCGCATTTATCTTTCTTGGCCACTAAAAGTAGATACAACTTTATTTTTCGTGGTGCAAGCGATTTTATCTTGGCTACTCGTGACATCGAGTGAGACAAGATGTAATCGTAAAATATTTTTTTCTTCTTTCGACATGTTCGGGTTTCTTACGCGAACAAATCCTCTAGGGAATAAAATTACTCTATAAAAAAGTATTAATCTTTTATAAATATTAAATCAATTTTAATGAGAGTTATTTTTACAAGGCAACTATTGCTTTTATTAATATTTTATTTTCATTAATATTAATATTTTTTTTTTACATAAAATGAATTATTTAACTAATAACTAATTAATTAATCTTTTAGTCTAATAATCTCTAAAAATGATCGTAATATTTTTATTTAAGATTATATTATTTTAATTATATACTTTGCGAGAGAGAATTCTATAAACTTAGAATAGAAACGATTTAAAATAGAACAAACTACAATTTTAAATTATGCATACAGTTTTATTTATTAGATTGTATTCTCTATTGCTAGTGTTTTACAGATATATCTTAAATCATTAATTGATCAATTTTTACGACACACAATATTACTTACTTATCCAGTTAGTTTTTCAATTCTTGAATGGCGAGGATACAGGTCTCTTCAAGCTCACTATTGAAATACTTTTTAAATCGATATAATTTAAAACGGTGTAATTCACTTTTGAGGAGAAAAATGCGAGCGATAAAGAAAAGAAAAATAAATTGTTGTATTCACGATTTTGGTTGAGACGATCCAAATTTTTTGCTCACTCACCTTTGCACTATAAATGCTATCTTGGTTTGATAATCTATTTGCTTTTGGTCGCGTACGGAAAAATTACACTTGTTTACCTGTTTACAATTTTGCCATTTTGCAGGTCTGATAAATAAACGGATGATAAGCAAATTCTCTCTAGATTGTTTTGATATCGATTAGCAATGAACTGCTGTGAACATCGGTGGCGGCATGTAATAAATACGTGTATTCGTTTAAGTTTGCTATGAAAGGATACAACAATAATCCGAATAAATAAATTGCTGATCACAATTGTTACAATTAAGTTATACCTACATTATGAGACTTTGAAATAATAAATTAATTTTTTAAAATTTAATTCAATAAATTAAAAAATTACGAATTGTTTTACTATTTGAAATCGTTGTTTTAGAAGTTTTAATTTTTACACGTATTTCACAAACCATAAAGTGTTCCAAAATATCCGAGGCGATAAATAAAAAAATTATTTTTCTCTCTATATGAATTACGATTTCGGAGAAGTTAGGCGCGCTGATTTGACAGAGCAGTGTTGCCTGAACCGGTTCTTCATTCTACACAGAGCACGCTCAGTATTAATATGTGATTCCGTTGATAGATGTTTCATGCCGACTCACTGCATCGGATTGAGTGCCGAAGTAACATCTTTATATTGTCCGATTGGCATTATATAAACGACTCATATCACGCTATCAACGGATATCTCTTATTAGATAAAATCACATCTCTTATTAGATATAAATAACTCATTGCCAATTAGAATTAATGACTACCGGATGCACAGAAAGTCACCGGAACTTGTCGCATCTTTAGGTCTCTTTTTGAAGAAAGAAATTCAGTTTTCACATCTTAGAAATAAAGAGGAGAATCACACATTAAGTTCGTGACTTGGAAACTGCGATCGAAATATAAATATGTGAGCTAGGATATGTAAACACGTTGGCATCGAGTACACTTTCCTGAATGAAAATTCTCACTCACTCACGATCTAATACTCCGATCGAGTCGTTCTTGCGAAAAGGAAACCGGTTCGACCGCGATGCACAATTGACGTGGGGAATTGTCGTGCCACGTCGGAGCGAGGGATACAACAGCCGATTATGGAAACTTGCGATATCGCTTCGAGCTAACGAGAACGACGGCTCCGTTTCTCCTTCCTTCCGCCTTCGGCCGCGAACGGGAGGGAATTGCAGTCTCGGGGAGGGGAGATCCGTTAAACGAAATTCATGCAAGACTTTATCACTATGCTACCGCAAGATTACCATGAATTTTGATTATTCGGTTATGCAATAGCCACGCTGACGAACACAATTCGTTTATGATAGAACTCCATTACAATCTACACTGAGAAAAAAAAAGTAATTGATTCAACAAAATTTTTTTATTGCGGGCTGCCAACAAAAGGTATATTCAATTCAACAATATGCGGTATTGCAATACAAATAGCTCAATCAACATCATTGCACTTACATTAACAATAAATATTGTTATATTAGGTATATCTTTTGTTGGCAGCCCGCAACTAAACGTTTTGTTGAATCAATTATTTTCTTTCTCAGTGTACAATTTGTATTAACGTTGAGATGGCCAAAAACATGCAGGGCGATTTAGTAGGGCAGTTAGAAACAGATAATGTTTGTTATCGAAACTTCTTTCCTCTTTACATGAAGATAAGGGAAATGATGTGCAAATTTATTTCAGGAAAATTACACTTACAAATTTTTTTTTTTTAATTCTTACTCTCATTCCTGACAACGAGGACAACTGTATAACGTCAAGTGCTTTCATCATGTGTAAAAGTCAAGTGTAAATATCACATCGGTTTTTATTTCCGCTTCAAACTTCCGCTCGCGCGGAAGAGGACTTTTCCCATCGTTTTTGTTATCACTTCGTTCCCGGTCCTCTACTACATTTACCCGAAACAAAACATGACGTTTCGCGCCGAGTAGCTAGCGCGGCACGGAGAAATCCCGTTCGGATTCCATAAATAGTGGCCGCGAATACCGCGTTTCTGGCCTTTTTTCCGCGCGAGGGGCGCGATAAATCATCGCGGTGCTTGCCACCTCGATCGCGCGTTCGTTTCGCCCTCCACTCCATAGAAAACGCTCCGGAGGGCTCTCTCCCTCTCTTTTGATTTCTTTCTCTTGTTCCTCTTCCCTGCAACGAGACGACGCGACGTGTCGGCGATGCCACCGGGGATCGAAGGACGAGCAGCAACGCGACCGACGCGGTTGCAATGACGAGGGTGCAACGAGCCTGCGCCAACTCTGCCGTGTTGTACACGGGGGTGCCGACGATGAATGAGCCACCGGCGCTTCTCAGTGCCGCGCGAAACAGCGAAACTCGTCGTCGTCGTCGTCGTCGTCGCGACGCTATTCCGCGTTAAGAATAAACGGATGAAAACTTCGCGAGAAAACGTTTTTCGTGCGATTGCGATCCCGTTTCGATTCTATTCATACCCGATACTTTGGCCGATAAGCATCAAAGTTTGAGATTATTGTGCCGCAGATGAGATTGTCTCTAAGATCGATAAAAAAATTATGCCGTGATACGACAAAGGTACAAATCGCAATTCGTTATTCGTTAGTTTTTTTATAACCGCAGTCGAAATTTTTATTTTACAATCATGACTTCCGCCATGAAAAATTTAGCTAGGTTGATACATCAGGAAAATATCCTTGCCTTCGTCACATGATTGCGTTAAATTGTTAATTCAATTAACACAATTTGATTAACACAAAATCTAAGATATATCTTATTTGAAATCTGATCGATTATTTTATCAAAAATTTGATTCGCAAATTTAATTAATAAATGATTTATTTATTTTTGAAAACAATCCTTTTTCTTGTTAATTACTGCTTGAGGTTATATTGTAATTTTGTATTATGTTATGTTTATATAAAAAATGTATATACATATTTATAGCATTTATCAATTAGATATATACGTTTTTTATAATCACGTATTAATCAATAATTGTTACGTTTATCTTGTCACGTCTTTTAATTGATACGTGAATAATTTGATAATCATGCAATCGTTAATTCATATCATAATTGATATACTATTTAACAAGATTGTAACAAAAATCACGTTTGTTTAACATCATACAGAAATTTCTAATCGATATGAACCATAAGGTCTTTTTTCCATCTTTACTAGAAATATGTAAAACATTTACAAGATTTAATTTTTTGCGCGTATAATAATAATAATAATAATTATTATTATCTATTATTATATTCGATATTTATTCAGACATTTTATGACTGGGCTTTTACTAAAACAATACATCTTTTCTACGTCGCTAAATATTAACGTGAAAGTTTTGACAGTTTAATACGCAATAAAATTCGATAATAAAAACTCCAGACAAGAAATATAGTTGATATTAACTTTAATATTAACAATGTTCTTCGATCTCGCACACACACACACATATACACACAGAGTGTAAATTTAATATCAAGAAAATGATGGAAAATGATGAAGAAAGAATGCCTCAGCGTTTTCAAGAGATTTAACTCACGAAAATGTTACGTCAAATGCCACGTCGTTGAATTGATAAACTACATGCAATATAGTGGATAGAAGACGTTACTTAAGACTCCGCCGTCCCGAATTGTACGTATTGCGGTAAACGAAAAGAATTATTTTCTACGAATTTACTGCAAAGTCAACTGCGTCGGATGCAAAGTGCGCAAGAGAGAGACGATTAAGAAACGCTTACGTCCGAGAAAATAATCACGTTCGAAGGACAATGCGCGGAACGTAATAATGGACGTATGCGTAATTTTGTATTAAATTGTTGATTATTCTTGCGGGTCGCCTTCGACAGGAAAAACTTTGTGTGTGTGTGTGTGTATGTGTGTGTGTGTGTGTGGTGAATCGAGACGTCTCTTTCACGTGCAATTACGAAGTAAGAAAAATGAGAAGGGAAGAAGAGGACACCATGAAATAGCCAACGGATTAATGTGGAGTTTCCGTCGCAACGGTGATACACAATCGGTGTCTGACAACTAAAGGACGACAACGACATTCGCTTTATCGTAATTGCGTGAACGAATCTGCACGCGACGGACAATTAAACAATTGGTCGTTATACCGCATTAACGGCAATATTTGCGCCAGAACCTTCTATGCATTCGTGGGGCTCTCGACGCGCTAATAAGACAGCCGAGGAGAAACGAGGAAATTTTAATCTTGGCAAACACACCCGCCTTATTTCACCATGTCGTGCTATTTGTCGGTGGAAAAAATTCATTAGGGCGACTTCGTTCATCATTATTCCGCGCGTGGTGCACCGGTGACAAATTAGCGGGGACAGCGGTGGCAAAACGCGCAAAACAAAGGTGGCGGGCTGTCGTGTTGTGCCGCGTCTCTCATCTGTATCCGCGATCCCGAAATTCCTCGTCGTCATGAGCATTCTAATGTACGTTGTCCGAAGCGAGGGATCGCCGGGAGAGAAGCAAAACGCTGTAATGGCACGAACGCAAATCGATTTTGTTGGCCAGGACGCGACGAGGTGAGTCAGATTTCGGTACAACTCGTAATTGGAATTAACATTGCAGCTTGATTTATTTTCTATTATCGAGCTGCTATACAGAGAGATCGATTCGATTTTTTATAATTACATCTATCGTGATATATTAATCGATATTTGCACTAATTAAGCTGGTTAATTGTGTTAAATTTGACTTGTCTTGCAGGAAAGTGATAAAATGAGATTTCTGCTCTTTTTTTTAATCTGAGAAATATTTTCTTAGGGCTGATTGTTTCATCTCCGGATAAACTGTGTGGTAAATTATCTAATGTCTATACCTCTACACACTCGATCTTTATATGACTGTGTATACTGTGTATAGACATAGACACTAATTCATTAAATGTATTACCATTATAGTTTATTCAAAGATAGAATAACTGATTTTTAGAGAGTAATATATTATGTGTTTGACTTTTATTAATCTCTTTGTATGGAAATTTACTGTAGTATATATCTTAATTTTTTGTTACATTAAACATTACAAAGGCAATCTCTGTTTTCCATTTTATTGTGTATTATTCCCAGACAAAAGTGTGTGACATATTTAAGTAACATTAAAATTGCCACGGCATATTAAATTGTGATTACAGACAAGAGAGATAATAGACGTCTTAAACTAGCGTTTAATATTCGCATGATGAAAGATGAGAAGTTTATTCACCTTTATTATGAGCTTTAGAAAAGAAAATGTTAATTTTGCTTTTGTTCTTCACGGATTTAATTCGTAAAATAAATAAATTAATCCATAAAATATAATATATTGAAAAATCTATATAAACCATACGAGATGTAATAAAAAGATACAATTTATCGATACAGTCTTTTACGAAGATAACTTTCTGTTTTTCTTTTTGCCTGGGCTTTTCATCTGAGAATATAAAGTTACAAAAATATTGTTACACGCCTACCTGTCGAAAGCAAAATTATTTTATATGAAACTATCGGAGCATTTGCCATTTCGATATTGTGCGACGCAGTATCGTAACTTTTCAATCAACTTTTTTACATCGAATTTTTATTGTTTTGATTAAAATTTATACGTCAAAATATTCGTCAAATTAAATATTAAAAATTTAGGACATCTTATCATTTATATTGTGAAGTTTTACGTATATTTAACTTTTTAATTAATTGTGTATACCTCTTGTCAATGATTATCTTATCAATAATTAAAAATCGACAATTTAAAAAATTTTTATAAAATTGTCCGATTGTGTTAATTTGTTTTCAATATTTATTCATCCGTTTTGTCATTTTTTCTGCTAAACTTTAAATTTAAATTCCAACAAACCGCGAAGAATGGTTATCCATTAGTATTCTAACTTTTACCTCTTCATTACTTTTTATACCAGTTTAAAACTTTTCTGCGGAATAATTTTGCATGCAGTTGAAACTGCTTCACAAATCGGGTTTTTATTTATAAACGATATATTCTTTAATCCTTCAATCTTCCAAAATCAAACATGAAAATATATAAACATATATTTATCTATTTTTACATTTTATGTTTATCTATTTTTACATTTGCTTTAGTGTTTGTTTAAGTTTTTCATAATTAATTAAAAACGTATTTTCATGATGTATTTTTATGATCAGAAATTATCTAGTAACAATACTGTTATTGTAGTAAAATTTACTAAATGTGTTCTACGTAAGCTGTAGATAACTTTTGACGTTATGAATGGATAGATTTATTCGTTAAAGCAGCGTGATACGACTATTTTTTTCCAAGGGAATATTACAGTGATTTATTTTTTGGGGAGAGAGATGTGTATAAAGATCGAGTTTCACACATTATTGAGAGAAGAAGTGCAACTATCTCGGTTAAATTTCAATCTTTAGCCTTAAATAGAATTAAATTAAGGGTGAACTTGTCATCAAACTTTTACATCATTAACTAGTGTTTTATTATAATTCAGTAATTACACAGTTGTTATTAATTACTTGCGTTATTAAACTGGAACGAGTAGATTTATTTAATACATAATTAGCGATACAAATATAGTTTCGTGTTTCCTAACATTAATAATGATATAATGTGAAATTTATAATTGCATAATTAAATGAAATGCAAAATTGGCCGATTAATTCAAAGTCGAAAAATCATCTGGGTTATCTCTGAACAGGATTAATTAATCTGATTTGTAATATAATGCTGCCTAAAACAGTGATAAATTAATATAAAATTTATTCCGTGTACAAAAATGCTTTAATAACCGTTATTTTATAATTATTTATAAGAAACGATTATTATTCTCTGTCAAACAAAGATTTTTTAATTTTGTATTTGTCTTTAAAGATCTATTTACTCATTATTTTTATTATAACTTAACATTAATTTAATTATTTCAAATTATATTTTGAACAAATTTTAATTTCAGATATTTATTTACCTACTAAATTATAATTGAGAATAAACTGCAAATTGTTTCTGTTGTCACTATATGTCAAACTGTATAATTTTCTGTATAATTCAAACTGTATAATTCTATAATAAGCATAATGAGAAAATATTTTATTAATCTCTGACATATAGGAACATCGTATACAACATGTCAGAACATTCATTTTCCATGTAACATGAAAGCTATTAAACTTAAATGTAAAAGGTATGCGCATAAAGAGAATAAATATAAAAGAATAAATATAAACCATACGCTTTACGCTACAAAGTACTCGCCAAAGTTCTCTTTATGTATTTTATACATATTGTTTTTCGGCTTTGACTGCCATTATGTTCCTTGTCGAATCGCTTGAGTTTATGAAATTAATTACTACGGCTAATATACTTCTACCGCGGCTTTGCTTTTTTAACTTCGCTTACATTCGGTTTTCCGCTAGATGAATTTAATTACTGCTTTTGGTGGAACAATTAGAATTCAAAGAGCCGGGCGTTTCTACGCTGATTATCTCGACGCAGCCCGCAATTAATTCCACGTATCACTTCAATCACTTTTTGCATTAGTCATACGGGGTTTCGTGTGTGTCATCCATGCAACGGCACGTTCTCGATCTGCACTATTCGTGTTCGAAAGATCTTGAAAGTATACGCCGAGTCTCTCCGATCAGTATGTAAATTGGTAACAATTAATTTGCGCTCGTTTCGACATACGTCCGCCACGCAGACATATGATTTATGATACTATGAATATCTGCATTAACTGCACGTGATATTCAACACAAGTGTGTAATCATCTCAAGAGAAATGAAAATATAATTATCTTGCTATCGATTATCTAAAAAATATTTGATCTTTAAAATATTGATTTTATCAAACTTATTTAAATACTAGTACATACTATTTTATCATACAAGATAAGAGGAATTTGTTAACAGTGATTAAAATATTTAAACTGAAAAAAAATAAGTAAAATTAACAAAGGTATAATTATTTTTATACGAATATTTAATATAATTTTATATTTAATATTAAATCTTGGCAAATAATCAAGATCAAAATCATAGGCGTAATCTCTGGCTTAATTTGTAACCAGTGAAGATCTATTATGCCATAAATTCTCCGTTTTGTAGCCTGCAGTCATGAAATTAGGTTTATTGGTATATATCGATCACGAAGTACTGGTATCCGTAATGTCAGCGAATAATTGTAATCGATAATGTTGATCAATTTGTTTGCCTGAAATATTTGCTTGTTTGGATGAGATATAATTACAATTAAAGAAGCAATCATGAAAAACTAATCGTGTTTTCTTAATTGTAATTAAAGTGTAATCAGCTTTCACTATAATTGCAACACTTTTTATTCAGTCATAATTATAATTGTTAATTACAAATATTATAAATATCTGCAATATGATGTATTGTCAAAATCAAATGTTTCTGTACTTCTCTTTTCAGGTTTTATTTATTACCTCACGATAATACGTTCATAGAATTAACTGATAGCAATTGATTCTAAATATATTTTTTTGCAAATCTATTTTCAATTTTTCGACTTCTTGAATTTGTTATCTGAAATCCGCGATACCCGGATAAAATACATAAATCTTTACTCGAGGGATAATCTAAACTTCAAAATCTCGATAAATGAGTTAGCGACACAATAAGCTCAGTAGATAGCTGAATGTGATGGGACATCTTTTTTATAAATGAGAAATGATTTACTGTTAGATATCATCTCTCTCTATCTTTAGTAAGAATGCTGCATTCATGCGAAAAAATCAACACGATTGACGATGGCCAATTATCGGTATTGTTATCGAAGCATACTGCCTTTATCAGACCGACTATTAATATAAGTCGATCCCAAACTCGATTTCTCCATCGTTGCACCCGTTTGAATCAGTTTCCTCCTGCATCACTTTTTTCATTTCTCTTAAAAATTTAGAAGTAGAGAATCTTTATCCGTAAGAAAGTTACGAAGTTAACAGCTCAATCCCGCGAGAGGACAGAGAGTACAAAAAAGGTACACCAAGGACTTTCGGCGGATGTTTGATAGCTTCTGGAACTAACCAGAATTTTAAATTGCTTATAACGAGCCTAATTTTTTTCTATGAATGTCAACTCGAGATTTAAGAAAAATTTAGTTTCAAGTTCAAGTTTTCACTTAATGTTAGGGAATAATTAAAAGCAACTACAATTATACCAGCAGATAATGGGATTGTTTCTGAACATTCTTTAGGATAAGATAAAGGCTTTAAAAAGTCATTAATCGTTAACTTATTATCAATGTATCTGTTTATACAAAATGACTGTTGTTAAAGAAGATATATGAGATATCAAGTGTTATAACCCCACGCACTAACTTATTCAAATCAGAAATGCTCACACTCCGATTGCGATAGTAAATCGAATTCGACGTTAACCGGACGTCCTTCCGGTTTGTCGCAGCGATGTCATATACTCACTAATTATCTGTAAATTCATTTAGAAATTACATTGACGAGCGGATTGCATAATGAGATCGGCTTGCACAACTTGACCAAGCGAAACGCTAGAATATCAATGACTCTAGAATAGCAATGAATGATCGTAGGAAATTCTGTGTGTATGTGTGTGTACACATACATATTTATTTGAATAAAATACTACTAAGCATTTTTTACACTCTTAAAATTTTTATTTATCTTTTTGACTTGTATTTTGAAAACAAAGCACTCTAGAATATATTGTGTTCCTTTTTGCACAAATGAAAGAATTTTTCCTTAAATTTTTTGTTAGAATTTTCAAAATGCACAAGATATCAAAGCTGATAAAGATAAAATTTTTTTTTAATAAAGTGTGTGTACATTTGGTATTTCTATATATATTTATAAAACCTTTTTTTATAAAATAAATTAAGAAATACCCCTTAAATTTGTTCTACCTACTTAGGAATCGTCCTGTATAATAATCACGTATGTCGGTCATGCAAATACTTGCGCTGCATTAGTGGATCAATTTTTCATTGATATTGTGCCCCTGCTTCAAATCATATTATACAGGTTCATTATCGCTATTGAAGTGGCAATTTCATTTTTACCGAGATAACGAAAAATCTCCTCTTCCAATATTTTATATCCTTTTGATTTTGTGTTATGGCAAATTAATCCCGTATAAACTCTGACATCTAAATACGTTATATTTATACGATATATCTAAATACGGTATTTTCCATCTTGCACATTTGATTTACCCAACTGCTCGTGTGGGACACGTGATATGAACTTTTTACAACGTATTAATTATTCCTATGATATGCGTAGGTAGCCATGTGGGAAGCTTGGGTGTTACACGTAACACTGAGGTATATAACCGGAAACAAGATGAATCAGTCTCTGCAGGATTTTAATTGTGTTTCTAAAAGCTTAATTCGTCTTTTGGGAAAGCAAGTTTGCTAATATTTCTGTTTTTGAGAAAATACGTTATCAAATATAGAGTTTTTTTTACAAAGATGTTAACTCATTAGATTTATGTATTTTTTAAGAGATAGATTTTAAATATACAAAATTGTAGGATAATATATATATTCTTTACAAATGTAAATTTTGTATTAATATTGAAAAAGCGAAAATTTTCTGTTTTGTTATATGTTAATTATTTAGCGAATACAGAGAAAAAATTAATAGAAAGAAAAATAGTTTTTTAATTTGTTTATCGTATTTTTTAATAAACTTTTTAAATAGATTCTACATTCTATTATTTTGCAAAATTGTTTAATTTTATTATATGAAGTTGTTTTCTGCAAACGTAATTGTTGCAGTTATATATTTTTAAAAATTTAATATAATAAATTAATTTTTTTAAGAAATTATATATTTAATAAAACAATTTTTTTGAAAACAGAAACATCAGGTATTATCTTTACACGTTTTAAAAGAAAAAAAAACAGTTATGTCTTCAATTGCTTACTACAGAAACTCAAGGAGAGGAAAATTGTGCTAAAAACGGGCATCAGAAGATTGTCACGATGTTCAAGTCCGGTGGTCCATTTTAAAACGATACGATCGCTTGAAGCGATCAAGCACCATGACGAACCTTTAAGATAACGCAACATTCAATCTGTCACCGAGAAAATAACTCCTGACCCCAATTCCGATAGAAACACTTCGTAAGATTTAGTGACATAGACACACAAGCACCCTCGCCCACGGGAAAAGAACTCACATCGCCTCATTCTATAGAGAGTAGTCCGACCGCGAATCGAATAAGAACTGTTTCTCTACTTGCCTTTGATAATACATTCGATTAAGGAACAATATTTTCATAACAATACTATTTCTTCTCCATGACAATGCCGTTTCTTTCGTGGCGAGAGGGAAGGAGAAGGTAAATCGATACACATTTCCGAACGATAGGGGATGTTGGAACTACAAGTCGGTCATAAGAAAGTTGATGCGATTGAGGGATAATAATATGCAAAGACTGTATAAAACGACTCAAAAGTATTGTGCTCATTTACTTGAAATTGAAAAGAGTCGATACCAAATTGAAATAAAGCAACAATCGTTTCGTTATAAACACGAATAATTTTTTTTCAGCTATAAATTCGCATGGTGAATAAAAATATCAATTCTGTCGGAAATGTTAATTACACGTTTTTTTTTAAATAGCGACATATAAAACGCGTAAATCGATGCAAGCGAGCAAATCCAATCTTCCAAGTATTCAAACAGATTGATCAAGGAGTGCATCGAACTCGGTGCGACAAAGTCACGTTAATTGGCGAAACGTCAGGTGACACGTAGAACACCGATTGGGTTACGAAACAAAAGCCTTTGCTGCAAAGAGAAAAAGTTAATGCCGTGTCACTAACGGCGGACGGGTTATCATTCTTAACCTACACAGCTCTGATACAGAAAGACCAACGATGTATGAAACGTGTCAAGCTAGGCAAAACTCGTGTGAAAAACATCACCGCTCTAATAGTGATAAAATATTACGAACTTAGGACGAAACGTGCGTCAGTAGGTACAATGGAAGTAATCTGTTTATGTAGATTTTATCTACTTAGGTTCAAGAATAACGCAATCTACTCGCGAGGGTACTTTTTTTTTTCATCTGGTCATTTTATCAAATAGTTCTTACGCTTTTCGATTTAATCCACGATTCTTTTCGGGAAAAAGTTCTTCGTTTTTCGCTATTTTATAAGAAATTTTATGAAATGCTAAAAATTGTAATTATTATAATAATTAATATATCTTACATATTTCTCAATCGAAAGATCTCATTATTTTGCGTGTAAAAGATTTTCGGTTATCCAGCAAACGAATTAATTTTTATTAATAAATGTCAAATTTTATTATTAAAAATTGGCAATAACTTTCTTTATTTATCAAGTTGTATTTCATATAAACGCACGATCGAATAAAAAATATATATATTATTAAAGATAAATGCATCCAAAATTTATTAATAATTTACTTTTACGTTAATGTTTAATATATCGTATTTTTCAATTTTACATTGGTAAATACTAATTCTGTTTGATTACGGGATAAAGTAGGGAAAATTAATATTTGAAATTAAAAAGCGCATACATTTTACAAAAATAAAATTTGCTTATTTACCAGTGATAGAAGGCAAAAATCAACATATATGTATTTTGGGGATATTTGTTTACGTCGCAGTTGGGAAATACATGTCCTGCATTTTGTTCTTTTTTTTTAACTATTATGTATATGCATTAAAATAAAGTACAGAGAAATATAATTCCCATAAAAACAAAGTATAAACTGTATTATTAGAAATTAATATTTAAATACACTATTAATTAAAACACATTTTTTTAAATAAAAAATTACAATGAAATAATTCTTTACGTACTGTATCTTTTATAATTTAAAATCTCTTCAAAAAGAATAAAACATTAAGCTTTTAATCATAAACACGAGAAAATAAAGATTTTACGCTAATTAAATTTTCGAGATGAAAATAAATAGCTTATTCAATTATTACTTAATTTAATTAATTTTAAGTAGGTTTCAGCAAAATTATTTTACTCGTTAATTTCCATATAAAATTATCAAAAATTGAAGAGTTACGAGAAATAATGATGTTTTCCAATCTTTTTATTAATTAAAAATTTGGTTTCAAATTTAGAAAAAATTATATTATTAAATAATTTAATTTTTTTAAACTAAGACATTGTTTTGTACGAAAACACAAAATTTAATATATTCAAAATATATGAAGCAACAAATTTATTCGGAAAGTGGTTTAGTTGAAATTGTATGGCAGATTCAACAGACTCACATTGTTTAGATGCGTCAGGTTGAAGCAATCACTAGAAGTGGAGAAAGCAAATCTCTCTCGAGTATCTCTCTTGCATTCTATAATGGATATCGTGAGCGTCTGATAAAAAGTTCAATTTGATGAGAAACAATTAATAAAATAATGCCTTGTAATAGCGATGATGGAAAGATTATGAATATTTTTTTTCAATAAAATATAATCGTGACGTGCGCTATTACAGCTGTGATTATAAAAATAATAAAATAAATAAAATGCAATATTACGCGATATATTGCAATGAAAATAATGAAACACGAAACAATTTTTCGAAGTATGTAATAAAGCTAAATTGAGTTACTCGAGATTACTGTAGATATGTGTCAAACATTTTTAGTGGGAATCAGCGGCGATATGAGTGAAATATGGAATTAAAGTTGTGCAAGTAATTGAACTGAATTATCCGAATAACAATATATATTTAAGTTTCTAATAATGTTGGAGTTTACTTCAGAGATGAATTATTAGAGAGAATTTAAAGACTTTAGTACGTGTCGATATGCAAAAGTATATGTCGAAAAGTCAATAACTTTGGGTTATAAGCGATTGAAGAAATTTACGGCTTTTCACAAATTAAATTTCAAGGGTAGATAATGTTATCGTTTTAATGCCTCACTTTTCGACATAAGAAACTCCGAATCGCTCGCGGCGGGATATCGAATAGCTCGCAGGAGTCACGAATTTAATCCAGAGAGCACTCAATGCTGCAAGTTACCAACTTGCGCAAGTTCCCGCCGCGTTTTCTCAGAGGTGAATCCTTTGCGAGGGAAAAGGAAATAGGTATCTTCGTCGCACTAACGCATATATTTCGCGGAGAAACACGTGCAGCATGCACCGGCCACAAATCTCATCAGTTTTCCGATCGCAGCTACGAATATTGAGTAACATTCCGTTCTCGTCGAAGACACGGTAGATTTATCGCGTAATTTCTCTTTTTACCCTTTTGGCCTCTTGAAATTTCGTTTGCGGTACAGATTTTATCTGAAAGGTCTGGAGTACTTAAGACCGTAGAATTAACACATGCGTACACAGCTGCACATTATGGTGAACGTGTGCAAAATGGAGCGCAAGTTTCCGCGGTAACGATCGCTATCAACGTTAGAAGCCACACTGATAACAATGCACATAGTTTTCATGCTTAATAAAAGATTTTATGTATACATGAAATTGCGCTGCAAACGACTCTGCTAAAGAATTCGTAACATTAATGTTATAAAGCGGATAAATACCTTCGGAATAAGCAAAAAAAAAAAGAATAAAGAGCCAACTTTCGGGTGATAATTTGAAATTCGTGCGCGAATAAAAAGAATACGACATCGCCTATACTCGTTAAGGTAAACGCTGTAATCTTTTTATTGCATTCTCGTGTGCTGGAAATTAGAATAATTCAATTCTCGAGTAAATGAACATTTCCCTAACTAAACAAAGGTAAAAGACTTTTTTTATCGTCGAAATATCCGTTATATCTTTCGGCTGCTTCGCAGCCGACTTTGTAACGGTCGCGAGTGAAACGGGAAGATAATTGCTTTTATGATTGAAGATTTACATTTTTATCCAGCATACAAACAGAAATATTCCGCGCATTCGCAAAAAAATTGTTAAACGGAAAACATTCTCTCTCACTGAAGAAAGAGATTTTTATCTTAATTTATTTATTTTTTAATGTCTAGAACACACCAGTTGTGAATCATTATTCGATGGAGATTACAATGGTATAAAATGTCTTTTGTATCGTTAATTAAAATCTCATATTTTTAATCGTAATATCAGTCGCGCAAAATAATATTCCGGTTTTGCATTTAATCTTGTTATATTCTTGTAGCTTGTATTATGTTTATCTCGCACAGAATAAAACAGTCATAATATCTGTCACTACTGGTTTTCCCAACAGTTTTTAAACATGTATGATTAGCATTTTTTTCGATTAAGATTAGTGCTAGAAAACGATTAAATATTTTGAAAGAATGAAAAATCGTAAAAAATTGATTCTTTGTTTCCAATGCCTGCTGCGTTTCTAAGTAAGTTTCCAATCATTACTATCCAAACTGTCCAAAATAGTCAAACTGGATACTCTTGTTTTTTAGAGAGGGGTCCTAAATTTAATTGTGTTTAAGTCATAAAATGTGTTTAGCGTTACGTTTGTTTAACATTCACGTCGCTATTACGTATTTCTCGATAACATGTAATCTTTGGACGAAAAAAGTGAAAAGAACCTTATATTATCGTCACATTACGGATGCTGAACGAACAGCTTTATTATAAGCACGATCTTTTATAATGATATGCATTCAGGCGCAATGATGGGCGTTTGAAGATTTATCGTGGCTCTAAAATTCTTTTTTCTAGCTTCAATTAAAAAATGTTGATGCTAAATGAAATTCCGAGAATTCGATCGAGTAATATTAGCTGCAATGCGATCGTTTTGCGATATATTACTTGTGAAGTAAGGGCGAACCTTTCCGAGACTTTTCCTTGCTATAAAACGCTGGAATGTTTTGGATGTTTTGCTGCACATCATATTTCTGAAGCAGATATTCAATAGAGAAGCATGGAAAAGCTTTTTTTCAAATCTCAATAAAAAACTTGTAAAGAGTATATGATACGCAATAATGCTGATACAAAATATATAAAATTTTTTCGACATATAAGATTTTATATAAAATTTATAAATTTATTTATATAAAAAGAATTAGATTTGTATTTTAAAAAAGTTTGTTTAATTTATAGATTAATTATGCTGGACGTTTTTATCAGAATAAAGTTTTCCCGACATCAACTGATAAACTACATTTTATTGTGCATATATATTCTTGAGCGTTAATTTTTCAACTGAATTATACATGACGATAAATGAACGAATTAGCTCTGGAATCCTTTTTGGAGTAATTGGTACTATTAATGGCGACGGTGCACGCTTTTCTTTTCGAAAAATATTTTTTTTCCTTTTGCATTGTTAATGGGGCAAAGATGTAATAATAGCCTTAGGAAATAAATTGTCGAACATAGAATGGATTACGGTAAAATTTATTAATCACACATATTCTTTTAATCTTTTTATTTGCATACATAACACAAATTGCGTTTGTTAATCCTCTATTGATTTTTCTTTTTTATTGTCATACACCTTGTTATACAAAAATTATTTATTTATTATATTCATACTTCATGTTTGAAAATACCGAAATTTTTCGATTGCTTATATTTCCGGGATTTATCTAATAATAGTATCTCAAAAATGTCAATTTTGTTTGAGAAATTTATCATGCATAAAAAAAGTTCAATTCAATGAATTTAATAGACAACGACACAAAATATTATTTATAAATGCTTGTCTGGTAGTAGCGTAAAATGTATTTAGATCTCTCTCTTTCTCTCTCTCTCTCTCTCTCTCTCTCTCTCTCTCTTTCTCTCTCTTGCAATTAACAAACACGCACTTACAAGATATATAATAAACTAGTAAAACAAGTCACTAATTTAGTATGTTACTGTTTACGACTCCAACTGTCGTTTTTTGAAAGCTGTGTAGCAAGTTTGCGATATGTACTATATAACTAATTAATTATTATCCAAGTGTATCTTTATAATGATTTGTATATTCTATTTCCTGAAGAAATAGAAAGAACTCGAGGTTTTTATAATTTAATGCACGTGTATCTTAAAATTGTCTGTTACGGAGCTGTGAGAAAAAGTTGCATTCAAAAAAGTAAATAGGAAAAGAATAGATATGTAGTTTTTTGCGCTTGTTTCTGTAATCAGTAAAAAGAATTCCGTGTCTGAAAAACAAAAAATGCTAAAATCTAAGATTGTCGCAAAAATAAAATTCACAAATTAGAGAGTTCGATACACTTTATTTACAATGATTTGATTTCAAATATATATATTTAATAATATATGTTACGATTAAAAAATGCTTTAATTTTACATGGAGAGAATTTTCTCTTAAAATTTATCCTCAAAATTTAGTAATTGTGGGATAATGTGTGAGGAATTTTATTATAACTTTTAGTAAAATGTACTAAAAGTATAGTAAAATTTCTCGAGGTTATACATTATCCCACAATTACCAGATTTTGAGGGTAAATTTTGACAAAAAATTTTTTCGATGTAGTTATGTGCAATTTTTTAATATTTCATTAAGTGAGAAAGTATGTGAAAATGTCGACGTTACGTCTGTAATTCGATTATCATGCGGTAACATCAATATGGCACGATGAACACGCATGTCCCGCTATCGCCGCAATCGATTTCAGCCCTTTATCGACTTGCCCACTTTAACCAATGACATCCTATCATACATTCTAAACATTCGGAAGAGATAATCCTATTTCCGGTCGATCCACGTTGTGAGCCTCGCTTATAGGAGTGGAACGATTGCATTTGCCTTGTAAACCGTAGCTTGTTAGCCCGTATCTCTCTGTTACGCTTACCACGTAGCGTTATGCGAGCTCGTAATAAACACGAAACAAGTACAATTACGCTAACGTTGGCTCTACGTCCTTTTACATGGCATACGTGCGTCGAGCTGCGTATTACATAAAAGGAAAGAATGAGTTTGATGAGCATGCGTTTCGTGTGCATGTGCGTTGTACCATATGGTTCTTTCGCAAATTCTGTCACAAAGTCGAAGTCGAAGTCGAAGTCGTTACATTTTAAAAATTTTCACGGATACAGGAAGCACCATTATTTCTGACGTTGCTCAATTTTTATTCTGAATAAAAAAGTGTTTAAAGTTGATAATTATATTGGGTCTCGCGAAGTAGAGAAAGAAAGCGAGTGCGAGAGAAAAGAGAGAGAGAGATTGTGTAGTTATTGTATATTTTCTTACATAAACGGTATATTTTCAAAGATAAAACAATAGCAATAAATAAGGGAATAAAGTTTTATCTTATGTATACATCCTCTGAAAAAATTTTATTTTTTTATTTTTTTAAAACTTTCTTATATACTAAAAATTCTTATGTACTCTAAACTTTAATTATGTGTAATCGACGAAATTTAAAATGATAAAATCCTACATATATTAATATGTCTTCACTATTTAATTGGTTATAGAATCTGTAAAATTATCTCGATAGAACAAGTAACTCTTTACATGTTTATCTATAGCTTGATTTGATTTACTGATATTGATTGTAAACGAATAAAATATTTGTAGCGTTGATCTTGTTTATCTTGTATTGGACTACAAAAAATTCGGATTTTTAGCGACACGTGGCATATATCAAATTTCACATTAGAAATCATTAATCGTATATGTTCACCACGTGCGAATCCTGCGATTCTGTAAAATTCATCACGAAACGCAGATTCACGCAGATATGCGTCTACGTATATCACAAATACATCAAGGTATTATCGGTTACTATAAAACATTTTATCTACCGATTCGTTTCGGAACGTTTTCCTATAAATCCATAAAACTTTTGTCTCTTTCGGCACC
>NW_023415780.1:0-38669 GCF_013373865.1 Monomorium pharaonis | reverse complement strand
CTCCTCTCTTCCTCTTCTCTCCCGTCGATTTCGTCCCTCTTTCTCCTCTCTCTCTCATCTCTCCTCTCTTCTCTCTCTCCTCTCTCTCTCTCCCCTCTTCTCCTCCTCTCTCTCTCTCTCTCTCTTCTCTCTCTCTCTCTCTCTCTCTCAGGAAGAGAGATTTTTATGTTAATTAAATATTTTCATTAGGACATATAAACAATTTCTTATTTTCTACTTTCAAGATCACGCATAAATTTTCTCTAACCTTAAAAGAGAAATAGCACGTGATGTTTAAACAGACAATGGTGGGGATTGAGCCAAACGCTACCATGCACTACCTCGGAAGCAGTAGCATGGATAGCGCGCGTTTATGACGTCAAACGCTACGGACAGTGACGTCATCATAATTTTGATAGCGCTATCCAGCGTCTCCGCGAACAGCGGTAGTGCTCGTAGCGCTAATAGTGAGCTCCCGAACGCACCCGTAATCTCTTCGAACGAGGCTATTCGTATAATTACGATCGAACTTCACTTACTTAGGTAAGTTTGTTTGATCGTTTAATTATATAGTTATGTATATGAAGTATATTTGCTATTTAGTTTGTTCCCCAACTTAACATGGTATCGATATCTATCTCCCGCCCCAATCACACAAAACAATATTTAAAAAATGTTTTCAATAATATTTAAAACATTTTAAAAGACATTCCAAAAACGTAAAAAATAAGTGAATAAGTCCCTTTTTTAAATTAGAAAAACGTTTCTTTTAAATGTTTGGACAAATATATTTTTAACGTTTAATAAATATTTGTTTTAAAAATTTAAGAAAATGTTTTTTTAAAGATGTATCGGACTGAAGTTAAAAATGGTACAAAGTTGCTAAAAATTTGTGAAATTGTTCTTTTAGTTTCCCTAATGTACTGAAAAAAGTTGAAAACGCATCCACTAAACGGTTTGCTGAGTTATAACTATTTAATTTTCACTGATTTTACATGGTATCCTTTTCTATCTTATGAAAAAAAACGATCTTGACGATGAAACAGCTAAAAGAATAAGAAGAAATAGTACCAGTGTTTTGATTTTTTTCATTTAGTATAGAAGAGATAAAAATATCTGCCAGTTTCAATTGTCTCCACTACACCGTTTTTAAAGAAATAAATATAACTCGAGATAATTGGCATTTTCACTGTCAAAGTTTAAACTCATAAGTGAAAAAAATCGCAAATATGTGAAAAATCCTTTGTAAGAGTAAAATAAGACTCCAACTATCGTTCAAGTTTCTTACATCCAGATTTACTATGCGTTAGGTAGATATTTAAGTATTTCAAATTTCATGCACTTTTGTCTAAGATGGTAGGTCCGATACACCCTTAATATTTAATAAATGATTTTTTAAATATTATTAAACATATTCACAACAAAAGCAAAAAATGATTGCATTATTAATAATTTTGATAAATCAACGTAACCTCACCAACAGTGTTGGGTATATCTCTATACGTACTGAGACATGTATAGAGATACATTTTGTGTATCTGAACCTGTATCTGAGATACATTTGAATTAGAGTATTTGTATCTGTATCAGATACAAAACACAGTATCTGAACTGCTTTTCAGATACATTTTCAGATACATTTTCAAATACATTTTCACGTACTTTTTGTCATTATGGGAAAAAAATGTTTTTTTAAGATCATTTTTGATTTGCTATTACTGTCGATAGCGTCATTTAGATTGCGCAAATAGTACTTATGTATGAAATAACTTTGTATCTGTCTATAGAATCATTAGATTTTGTGTATATTACAACATTATTAATATTATTATTATTACAATAAAATATAATTTAAAAGACGAGAAACGCAAGTTTACTCACAACTCAACAAACAAATAAAAATTCGGAAAATACAGTAAGAGTTCAGCGACAGGTATTTATGCGCAACACAAAAATGTAATTATTTATTTATAATGCGCTTTTTGTGTTGCGCACAAACATTTAAATTTTTCAGATTTTTTATTTGAATAATTTAAGAGTATCTGACACTACGTATCTGAGATACTTTAAAGTACTGAGTATCTGTATCTATATAAATTTGATTTGTGTATCTGTACTGTATTAGATACATTTTTTTATAAGTATCTGTATTCTGTATCGGATACATTTAAAAGTATCTTACCCAACACTGCTCACCATCAATAATTTCTACGATAATTTATAAAGGGGAGAAGACTATACATGTTTCAGCACCAGTCACAGTACCTGTTAGAACATGTTTAATTTTGCGCCTGAAAAAACGGTCACCCATCCAAGTGCCAACCACTCCCGAGTTGCTTGACTTCGAAGATCGTACGCATCCTAATGCTTCGTGATGATCCATGAATACTTTATGTTAAGCATACATATTTGGTATACATTATTTCAATAGATCGAAGGATGAAAACATGTATAGTTAACTATATTTATAAATAAATATAAATATTACAATTTTTTACTGATTTTACATATGCGAAATAGTATGTGAAATATGAAAAGATCTTTTTTGCTCTGTTCGTAAAAAATAAAAAAAACAGATGTCATTTCTTATAATTTTTAAGTATGTTAATATGCCATATTGTTTCAATAAGTGCAATGTTGTTTTAATCTCTATTTTCTTTATGTTCTGATATTTCAATCTGTGCCTCAGAGTTTTATTTATACACTTTGGTGACCTTTCATTTATGTGCGTAAAAAGCAAAATCGTGAGAAAATAAACTTAATAAAAATCGATTTTAAGACAATAATGAATATCAAGACTTACCAATTCGTCGATTTTAAGATGAAACTCAAGACAGTCAGATATATTAACACATTTCTAGATGTGTTATCATGTAAGATACGATTAAGTTTCCGACACGATTATAGTCGACAAAGCTCACATTACACGCCCGAACTACTCGGACGACTAACAACGGAACTGGAATATTCTTGCACCGATGTTTTTTTTTGCCTGAAAGAAGCGGGACCTCACGCCGTTCATGCGTAGCCACAACTACCAATTCTGACGCTCGAGCACACAAGCGGCATGTCGTATCCACATGCGCATAATATTTATTTTATAATAACACAACAATGTTATAAGTTAACACAAGCGAATTAATACGACACAAGAGAACAGCAAGCACACATGCATTGTTAATATGCCGCGCGCATGACTTCTAGCAATCTAGTATTATGGCTGCGTTCGATATTCACTGCCAGTACTGAAATTCCTACAATGTATGTGACGTAAAACATAGATTTTCAGAACTGGCAGTGAATATCGGAACGTAGCCTATATAGCCTGTCTTTTCAGCTCCACTGGTGCACGGTGGCAACAAATAGAGTACATAGGGTGTGTTCCGTTTCACGCATGATGCGCATAAAAATTATTCATCTCGTTTAACGATTACGAAAACAAGGATAAACGATGCATGCGGATCATGGAACGTATCTATACACAAGTAGTTTATACATACATCAGTTCAGATGCTCACGATGGGAGACTGCACGAGCGAGAGATCTGTTGTCTCTTTCCTCTCAGTGACAACTCAAAACGGAGAGAAACAGGCAGATATCCCACGCCGCCGCTGTGTCCGCGTGCTGCGACACGTTACTCGGGCACCAGAAACCAGTGCCGTTTCTTTTGTGTTGTTTATAATTCTTGTGCGTTATTATTGTGTTGTTAAATATTGTAGTAATTATTCTATATAAAATGATTGTCGCAATTACATGATTCGCGTAGTAAAGAAATCCTTGCAAAATGCATGGATTGCAGTTAGGATGTGTATAAGGTCGTTGTGCAATGGAGAAATTCATGTAAATTCGTACATGTCATCGAGGACGAACTCTCAGAAATAAATAAAACGTAGTACGCCATTTCGAGAAAATACATATAAGGAAATGAGCGATTGGCAATCTTTAAGAGAATCATTCCCAAACGATTTTAGAGAGAGAGAGATCTGTCTCATTGAAATTTATTAAATTTATTAAAATATATTAAAATTCCTTAATATATACTCATTTAAATTTGTTAAAATTTTTTAAAATTCATAAAATTTATTTCATTGTTATTTATTATATAAATAAATTTTTTAAATTTTAATAAATGTTAAATATTAATTTTTAATAAATTTTAATGCATTTTAATAAATCTTAATAAATAATAAAAAGGGATCAAATAAAAAAGTTTCTGTGAAATATTTCATTAATATATTTCTATCAAGGTGATCAAGACTGGATCTTTGAGTTTAATATTATTTTTCATCAAAATATGTATATAATAATATATACTATTTTGATTCATTAGACTGCATGTACTGTTTGTCTTAAAATGCAATCCTTTTCTGTACCAATTGCAAATATGTAAACGACTTAAGTATCATTATTATCAATTAAATTGATAACGTAATCATATATTATTTTAAAATTTTAGTTTAAATAATTAATGCAATTCAAGAGCGACAGTATACGACATAGTGCAAAAGAACATAAATTTACATAAAAAAATTATCTCTTAAAAAAACCTTAAAAAGGTAAAAAAGATACGCCAAGTACATAAATGCGTGCTTTCCAAAATAAATTTGAGATCAATATAGTTAGCCAAGTATATTTTAAAAGACTTAAAGAAGTTTAATAAACATCTATTTAAAAATTGCTTAAACGGGCTTGATGATTAAATGATTAAAATCAACCAACGGGATTATAATGAAGCAAAAACTTGGCGTGCCCGGCTCATATTTTTTCTGAATTTCCAAGGCTCTATGTTATTGATATTGATAGATATATATACAAGAATGCAATTAATGTGACTCGGATATTGTTTTACTATCTGTCAATTTCTGCTTTATTATATGTTATTACTTATATTCCCATTTTTCACATAATTTTTGAATAGAACCATTTTTGAATGCGTTTATATACTTGACATATACACTTGACATATCTTTTTAACTTTGTGAAGTTTTTCATAAGTTATTATTTTTTTTATTATTTTATTCGTACAAATAATTTTCATATTGTATAACATTGATCATTTTAAGTCGGGCGTTTTAAGCCGGGCACGCCAAGTTTTTGCTTCACTATAATCCCGTTGGTTGATTTTAATCATTTAATCATCAAGCCCGTTTAAGCAATTTTTAAATAGATGTTTATTAAACTTCTTTAAGTCTTTTAAAATATACTTGGCTAACTATATTGATCTCAAATTTATTTTGGAAAGCACGCATTTATGTACTTGGCGTATCTTTTTTACCTTTTTAAGGTTTTTTTAAGAGATTTCACTTCTTTTTGTAAAAATTAAAGAGTTACTTCTTTTTTTAATTACATTAAGTTTTATTATACATATTTTTTAATGTGTTAATTTGATATATATGTATGTATATATGTATATATTTTCCATAATTTATTTTATTTTATTTGTTCTGCAAAAAATATGAATGCATTTTTAGCATTTCAAGGCCAATTGCATTTCTTTATACTTAAATCATTTATTAACATCCATTTTGCGTTTTTAGTACATATCATGTTTGTGTAATGTCCATCTATTATATTTTCACCGTGATAAAAGATTGCACTAATATTTTTATACTTATTTGCATTGACAGATAAAAATTTTTTATTAATATTGTTGACATTGATTACATATATATTATGTATATTATTTGTTATTATTATTTATTTATTTTATTTTTATTAATTTTATTAAATTTTTTCGTGTACTAATAATATCACTTACATTACTCACATTCAGACGTTGTAATTTTATTATTAATTTTTATATTAATATTTTTGACATTTACACATATATCATGTATTTGTTTATGTTATATATTTATTTTATTTTTGTTAACTTATTATACTTTTCTCGCATACCAAATTCACTATTTATATCATAAAATAATTTTTTATATGTTTAGTTTTATAAAATTATATGTAAGCACATTGTGAAGCCCCTTGAAGGACACACCGGCTTTGCGTGTGTGTGTGTGCATGTACATGTGAATTTGTAGAAAATAACTCAAATAAGCTTTTTTGCGCAAGAAATCTCACGATCACAGAATTATTAAGTTTATTATATTTTTTCGCATACCAATATTCACCACATATATTACAAAATAATTTTTATTTTAGTTTTATAAAATTATATGTAGGCACATTGTGAAGCCCCTTGAAGGACAAACCGGCTTTGGGTGTGTGTGTGCATGTATATGTGAATGCGTGGAAAATAACTCAAGTGAGCTTTTTTGCGCAAGAGATCACAAGATCTTAGAATTATCAAGTTTGTTATATTTTTTCGCGTACCAATATTCACCACTTACATTACGAAATAATTTTATTTTAATTTTATAAAATTGTATGTAGGAACATTGTGAAGCCCCTTGAACGACAAACTGGCTTTACGTGTGTGTGTACATGTGATCTGTGGAAAATATCCAAGTGATCCAAGTGAGCTTTTTCGCGCAAGAGATTATGAAATCTCAAAAATGAGTGTACCAATTTTAATCGGAGTGGTCGCAATCGAAAGCTGACATCAATATTATATAACAAAATTGCCATTAGATTTTTGATTATGATTTTAGTTTCTGAGATATTTTAACTGAAAGTGAATTTGACAGCTAAATTCCAGATAAAGCTTAGTAGCGGCGTGACATTTGCGCAGTGAAGTTTGCATCATTTGCATCATGCAGCAAAATTCTTTATGTACTTGGCGTCGCGCCGCTACCGCGTCGCTTGATATTAGGCATAAGCTTCAAACATATAATATTATGTAAAATAAATATAAATTAATAATTAATTAATTTGATTTTGAATTGAGATAGAAAAATGGAACAAAATAAAAATTTATAGGAAATTGTTTAAATTATTTTATTTTATTACATATAAAATAATTTTAATTAAAGAGTAATATATAGGACTTATTAATTATTCTTTAATTTATTTAAAAATTAAAAAATTTATTTAATAAGATCGTAAATAACTTTAATAATTTTTATTTTGTGAACTTCAATAATTTCAATTTCCATTGAAAAATTTAATTGTTTAATAATCATTTTATAATTATTAAAATATTGAATATAAAATAAATGTAAACAAATAAGTATCATATATATATAAAGAAAAAAAATAATAAATATACTAAGTAACATTGTTAACATAAATAATTATTAATATATATATAAACATTTTGTTAATATTGCTGGCAGTGGCTAATCAACTGCCCAACAGTGTTTGCTACGCTATAGCTGTTCACGGAACTCGCTATCACTACCGCGCTATTGGCTCCACGAACAGTTCAGATAGCGTTAGCGTTTGTAGCGTTAATAGTGTCTCCCCGAACGCACCCTACACATGTAGTTTCCCTCCTTATCCATTAGGTGCCACACTTTTTCGAGTAAGAAAGGACCGCCGCGGCGCCCCTCCATCGCGCCAGTCCTCTGCTCTTCATTTTTTTTAGAGTTTCTATTGAAATTGCTCTAACAGACGGGAATAGGGAGTTGAGGAAGAATTTTTCTTTCTCTTCTTTTTTTGGGGGGGGGGGTAGGGTGTAATCTCTTCAAACGAGGCTATTCGTATAATTACGATCGAACTTCACTTACAGGTAAGTTCGTTTGATCGTTTAATTATACTGTGAGCCTCGTTCTCGAGATTACACATGTAGTTGTTTAGAGATAGCAATTTCAAACAATTAAAATAATTCTATATTTTATTGCTGACACTTTCCGGTTTCATATTGATATGTAAACAGATTTTTAATGTAAGGGTAGTTACAATATAAGGGTAAAATTTTGTTCTTTCCTTATAATTAACTTAAAACTATATTTGCATAGTTGTTTTCATTGTTTGTAATTGGGCGATTATAAAATTTTGCGAAGACCTGGGAGCTTTCTGACCAGCCTGCTGTTCTTTTAATTGTTGTTAAGTTAAATCCTTTACTGAAGGCTTTTGATGTGGAAGCATGTCGAGTTGAATGCGCGGAAAAAATGGATGTGTCTATTTTGCTCTCTTTTAGTACTGATTTTATCCAGTGACTGAAAGTTTGTGAGCTTATTGCTTTGTAAGGTTTCTTTGTTGTAATGAAGAGTTGTTGTATATCGCCTCTAATCTTTTTTGTAACTTCTAAGTATTTGCGTAGAGATTTGACTAAGCATAATTCCGGTTTTTCTTCAAAAGTTGAAAAAACAATGAAAGGTTGGAATCTCCCAGGTCCTGATGTCTTTATTAATTCTGGAATTCTAATTTCTATTTTATCTGTTGAATAAGAAATATTGTTAATATTAATGCAAGTTAAGGTTTGAGCTCTATGAGCTGTGCATAATGCTAGTAACATCGCAGTCTTTTTTGACAAGTCTTTTAGGGTTAAGTCATTTAATGGGTATAATCCTCTCAAATAATTGAGAACTAATGAAACGTCCCATGTAAAATTATACTTTGGTTGTGTCGGTCTTAGCCTAAAGATATCTTTTAAAAAGCGCGTTATTATTTTATTTTCTCCTATTTTACCTTTCGAAATTAACGAGATTGCTGCTCTTTGAGAGTTTAGTGTTCCATAAAATGCTCCGGCTTTAAAATTTTCTGTTAGAAATTGTATCACCGTTTCTGCGGATGGGTTAAAAAATTCTAGATTTTTTTGTCTGCAGAATATATTCCAGCGTTTTAAGGCTGAATTGTATTGATCTATCGTTGATTTTGGTAGTGATGCTAACATAATGCTTAAGGATTCTTGAGGTACACCCTGTTTCAAAAAGGCTTCGCCGATAGCTTTCCTGCAATTAAACTTAGATGTCTTGCTCTGGGGTGTTGGGTGGACCTGCTCGGTGAGATAATCAAGTTAGAATTTGGTTTAAAAATAATTGGCTTAGAAATAAGCAAACTTATAAAGAGAGGATACCATGGTTGGTTAGGCCACTTAGGGACTACCATAATACCACAAGCTTTATCTTTTTTGATTTTAACCAGTGTTTTTAGAATTAATATAAATGGGGGAAATGCATAAAACTTTAAGTTAGTTCACGAAAGAGTGAATGCATCTACTTCTTCGGCGTTCGGTTCCGGGAACCACGAAATAAATCTGTTACATTTTTTGTTCCGATTTGTAGCGAATAGATCTATTTCCGGTTTACCTAATGTTTTAGTTATTTTATTGAACGCGAAGGATGCTAGTTCCCATTCGCCATCCTGGTTCTTTAATTTTGATAAGGCATCTGCTTCGACGTTATCTTTGGAAGGAATATAAGACGCAAATAGAATGTTGCGCCTTGCGGTACAACAAAATATTTTTGCCGTACCTTGCGGTGCGACAAAAGATTTTTTGGGATTCGTTGCTGCCCAAGGAGTTAGAACTCGCGGAAAGAGGCGGTTTTGTAGGCAGGGTCCTCAAATCACTCACTCACTGATTTTAATTTAAACTGATATAAGATTTATTTCTGTTGTTGTACACTGGTTGCGGTCGGCGAAGGTGCCGCGTCGTGTTACAATAGATTAGATACGACGCGTGACTCGGAGTTAACGCGTCGTCTCGTTGCTCGCTTGAGGCTTGCTAGCGGCTAAGTCCCGAACTCTTAATACACTTGTACGGGCCGTACGTATCGGCTTGATTTCCAATTACTGATCCCGCTGGCCGCTGTTCGGCAGCGGCTTAAATAATGTCGCGGGTTTAATTGTTAGTGGGGGCATCGGGCCCTCCGCATGACCATATATGGTCATTCCCGCGCGCATCCGGCGCGCGGGAAATATTTGCGAGTTTAGCAACAATTGCCAAAATGCAGGTATGCATTTCCGGTGGCATGATTGTTGCTAAGCTGGCTTCGCTACTTCTTTAAGGTGGCTGGTGCGTTGCCCAGTGCGATGACCGGCCGGCAGCGCACGAGGCATGTGTCACCTGACACCTTGTGATAGCGAGCCTTCCTCGGCGAGCTATCTTAATATTTTATTTCCTTTATTCTATAATATAAATTTATTGGTTGTGAGTGTTTCGCTCACAACAAGAAAAATATTTCTTTTTTCTGCCCATTTCCAAATTTTTTGGGCTAGGATATGATATTTTGAATGCCTAACTCCTCCCATCTTGTTGATGTACGAAATTGCCGTAGTGTTATCTATTCTCAGAAGGATTTGACAATTTTTTAAATTTGAAGCTAATTTATTTAAGGCAAAGTCTACCGTTAGTAACTCTAAATAGTTTATATGCATTTTCTTCAAATTTTTATCCCAAAATCCATGCGTCCTTTCATTATCTCTGACCGCTCCCCAACCAATTGTAGAGGCGTCTGTGTAAATTATTGTCTCGAAATCTCCTGATTTGATATGCTTAACTCTCTCTTTTAATGCAGAACGCCACCAATTTAGATCTGGTATGACGGACTTAGGGATTGTCATTGTTTCGTCGTAGTTATAGTCGTTAATAATGAGGGCAATTAATTTTTCTCTTTCTAATATTTTTGTATATAAATAACCGTATTCTATAGCTGGGTAGGCTGCAATCAATTTTCCGATTATCTGTGCAAATTCTTAAATTGAACAGGTTGTTTTGGATTTAAATTTATTTAACATATTCGTCAATTCGCCTCTCTTATCGCTTGTTAATTCTATGCAGTATTTGACAGAATCAATGACAAAGCCTAGAAATTTACATCTTGTGGATGGTCTTGTACAGCTTTTTCTTTTATTTATTAAGAAACCTAAACGTAGTAATAATTTTTTAGTTTCAGAAACATTGCTTTCACATTTTTCTACGCTATTCTCTATACATAGAATATCGTCTAAATATATAACTGACGAAAACCCTTTGCTTCTGAGAGTTTTAATCACTGGTTTTAGTATTTTGGTGAAAATAAATGGACTTGTACATAGACCGAATGGCAAACAGACAAACTCAAAGGTTGAGTCTAAGAATTGAAATCTCAAGTATTTCCAACTATCTCTGTGAATAGGTGCTGTATAGTACGCTTCTTCCAGATCTAGTGAGGCCATAAAATATCCTGGAAAGATCAATTTTGCTGCCGTACGCAAGTCTTCTAGTTTAAAGTGACTAGTAATAATGAATTCATTTAAGTTTTTTAGATTTAGTATGAATCTATAAGATCCATCTGGCTTCTTTATTGAAAAATACAGGGATAAAAATTGATCTTTCTGTGGTGTACATCTTTAAATTGCCTTTTTCTTTAATAATGACTGAATAGCTTGTTCATAATTTTTAATTTCTGTTTGCGAATTAAATTTTGGATCCGGATAGTGGTTCTGAAAAACTTTAGTATGCAATCTAATTTTATAACCTTGTACACAATTTAATATAAATTTATCTTTCGTTATCCCATGCCATTCGGGTAGAAAGTGTTTCAATCGGCCCGCGATACCCACATCTATCTGCGCAATTCTCTGCTCGTTGTTCTGGATCTCCGGTGAGTATGAGCTCTCGAGTTGACAGCTTCCTTGGTCTTGAATGACACACGGGGACGGTTCTGGCCTGACTTGTTTGGGTAGCCTGCACGAGTGGTGAGCGGTCTCTTCGCCTGCAGACCTTTCCAGTTTAAATACTGCTTCAAATTTTGGTATTGAGGTATGGTTTTTGAAGTTGGCTGATTTTTTATATTTTGAGTTAGTTTCTCTATGTTCTTGGACTCTTTAATTTTGTCTGTTAAATTAGATCCAAATAAGGTAATGTCTGTCTTTGTGTCTTTCAATAAATTTTTAAATTGTATTTTGACACCGGGGTATATGAAGGCTTTTCGAGATTCTGTTTCGTTATAGTGAATACCCATAATTAGTTTTGCTGCTTCGTTGAGTCTTTGTACAAGGACTAGCTTATCAACATCTTCCTCTGATATGATTATTGTTAGCGCTGATCCGATCGCCGTTAAGGCTGAGCCTGCTAACTTTTGATTCTCAGTCATGAAATTATCTCTTTTGACAGCCGATTTGGTTAGTAAAGCCGCGATTTCTGTATTTAGTTTTGGCGCATCAAATTCAGTTGATCTAGCGTATTTTTCTGTTAATTCGTCCTTGAGCTTCTTTTCTATTCCATGAGTGATCCAGTAATTCCAACGCAGTTTTAAGGATTCGTGTAATTCAATATCTAAGGCTTTTGATTTTTGAGGATCTTTGCCCAATACTTTTAAAATTTCTTTGTTCATTATTTCCTCTGTCTTTTCTCCTGGTGTATTTTCCTTGTCTATTAAATCTTTGTTGTTTCCTTGATCTGTGTGGTAATCATTTTTTAATTGATTATATAATTAAATTGATATACATATATAGTTAAAAGAATTATATACAGGGTGTCTGGTATTTTTTTATGGGATGTTTATGAGCAGGTAGAGCGCTTGAAACTGAACAGAAAAGTCCTTACCGTTTTTCCATTTTCGCAATAGTTAACAAGTTAGTGACTTGTAAAATTTTCTGTATTAGCCTGGCCTACCGGCAAATGCAAGCGTGCTGAGCGCCCGGCCGCGGCGGCCGCCCCTCCCCAGCGCTTGAACCTTGAGATTGCTAGGCGCGCGGGGGGAGTTGTTACAACAAGCGACAATGGCTACGCACAAGCGACGCGTAACGCTAAATTCTCCCTTTGAGTTATGATAGTTCCTTACGTTTTTTAATGAAAATAAAATGTTCTAACGACAAAAAGTATGTGTGTACGTGTACATACATGTGTACAAAAAATATCAGTTTTAATGCTTAAAGAAGTGATTATTAAATTTATTTTTTTAATAAATAACAATTATTTTTAATAAAACATATTTTTTTGATGATAGTCTTAAACGTCGTAAACGGTCATTATAAATTTTAAAAGAAACTGTTATCATATGCTCGAAGCAAAATTTATGCTTCTTCAAAAAACATTAGAAAATTTTATCGATTAAAATGAAAATGACAACCAAATAAAATGTTTGTTTCAACTTTATATTCTTAATTAAAAATTAAATAACTAGGATATTTATATTTTTAATAAAATTAATCCTTGTACATACATACGCGAGCTAAAGAATAATCACTTTGTGACAGGAAAATGATTATGCCTTAGTTCCGTGATTTTATATCACTATTACTATTTACGCTGATTACTATGCACGTACACGTAAAAAAATATGATTCTAGTTTAAAAAAATTAATTATTCACTTTTAATTGTATTTTTTTTAATAATTATTTTATCTTTAATGACTAAAAAGAGTATTCTGTTGATAATAAACACCACACTTTACATAAAACAAATAATGTTTAACATTTTCGCGTATGTACACACACATACACACACACACACACACACACACAAATTACACACAAATTACAAACCAATTCTTGAATTAAGGAATAATCATTTTCCTGTCACAAAGTGATTATTCTTTAGCTCGTGTATGTATGTATCCCCCCCTCCACACACACACACACACACACACACACACACACACACACACACACACACACACACACACACACACACACACACACACACACACACACATTACAAACTAAAATTTTCTTAAATTAAATAAATATTGTTTATAAGTTTTCAAACATTTAATAAATTCATATATTCGTAAATTTACACGGAGAAAATTTTATAGTAAAATTATGTATGATTTTATTATTTATGATAGTAACCACGAACTGTAAGAAGAAATTTCAGAAAATTATATCATATAAGTAGTGTAAATATTGTCGTAATTTGATGAAAAACATAATAAAAATTTTCATAATTCCTCCTTGGCCCGCGTTTACTATTTACCATAGTAATTTTTACCATAAAGTTTTTTTCGTGTATTATAAATCTATCACAAGGATTAATTTTATTAAAAATATAAATATCCTAGTTATTTAATTTTTAATTAAGAATATAAAGTTGAAACAAACATTTTTTTGCTTGTCATTTCTATTTTAATCGATAAAATTTTCTAATGTTTTTTGAAGAAGCATAAATTTTGTTTCGAGCATATGATAATAGCTTCTTTTAAAATTTATAATGACAGTTTACGATGTTTAAGACTATCATGAAAAAAATATTTTTTATTAAAAATAATCGTAATTTATTAAAAAATAAATTTAGTAATCACTTCTTTAAGCATTAGATCTGATATTTTTTGTACACATGTATGTACACGTACACATATTTTTTGTTATTAGAAAATTTTATTTTCATTAAAAAAGGTAAGTAACTATCAAATATTCAAAAAAGTAGAGAACTATCAAATAATTCAAAGGGAGAATTTAGCGTTACGCGTCGCTTGTGCATAGTCATTGTTGCTTGTTGTAACAACTCCCCCCGCGCGCCTAGCAATTTCAAGGTTCAAGCGCTAGGGAGGGGCGGCCGCCGCGGCCGGGCGCTCAGCGCGCTTGCATTTGTCGTTAGGCCGGGCTAATACAGAAAATTTTATAAATCACTAATTTGGTAACTATTGCGAAAATGGAAAAACGGTAAGGACTTTTCTGTTCAGTTTCATGCGCTCTACCTGCTCATAAAAATCCCATAAAAAAATACCAGACACCCTGTATATACAGGGTGTCCCAAATCTGGTGTGCAATATTTCATGGAAAGATAGACGGGATCGAGATGAACATAAAAATCCAATATAGTTTTGGTTAGGTCTATCAATAATCAAGATATAAATTTTTTAATTTATGCGAATGAGAGCGCGCCTTGCGCGCCGAAGGAAGGGCTCGAGCCGCTCGAGCCATAGCACGGCCTACTGTCTCAAGCATTGGCTGCCGGCGGTGGCGGGGGGAAGAAGGAGAAGCGTGGCGTCGTCGCCGTTCCCACGTCTTGCCGCACCGCGCCTAAGCTCGCGTCGATGGCTGCTACGCATACTCGCGATTACATGACAAGATTATAAATTATTAATAAAAATATGACAAATTTAAATCGTAATAAACTTCTGTAAATAAGAAAGTCAAAAGAGAGAAAGCGATGGAAACGTATGAATCCTGCAAATAATATAATATTTGCCGCATCAAATTCTCTTATCGTCTTTTATGGAATATTCAATTAACGAAGATTTATCACGATTGATTCTTTATACATTCTCCTTTCGTAACCATCTTATTAGAAAATTACAAAATGCACGAAATACTATCCCTAATATACACTCTTTGTAAAATAACACGATAGAAAAATATTCACGTTTGATCTAACGACTTCAGGATAAATTATTCGATGCAACTTCTACGGTAATTATAGGTAATTAGAGATCAATGTTGTGTCAAGTATTGTTAGTATGGTTAACTAGAAATGATTTTCTCTTGTATATGATAGAGAACTTCGAGTTTCTTCTATCGTTAATACATTCTAAATCACTGAAAATCTGTCGTAATTAATAATGCAATTAAAGGTAGAAGAAACTGTAAGTTTTCTATGGTTATAAAAGAAAATCCTTCGTTGTATTAACAATACATGATATTAAACATTAATTTTTAAGCATAATTATCGTAGCATCGCGCCTAAGCTATCGTGAAATCGTTACATCAAGAGGGAATATTTTTCAGTGTTATTACAAGGAGTGTAACATACTATGGATAAGTATTTCGCGCATTTTAGTATGACACCTCTCTCTCTCTCCCCCCCTCTCTCTCTCTCTCTCTCTCTCTTTCTCCCTCTTTCTTCCTCTTTCCCTCTCAAGCACTACGTAGTACACAAATACAATAAATATTACCACGTTTAACAACATTAGTTTGTACTATTCTACTTTCATTATGTGTGTAAATTGAATAAAATTTTAACAATTATCATTTCTTTATATTTTTAGTATTACACACGATCGAAAAAAAAATTATCAAAAATTATCACTAAAACTGCGATAAATAATCAGCACGATACTTTCTTTCTGAGTGTCGTATCGTGTTTAATGTTAAAAATGTTAAAAAATAGTAATCTTGTTAAAAAAATTTTATGACATTTAATGAAACTCTAATAATATTGATTGGAACTGTTGTTGAAAATGACGTTTATCGTGTTTCTGTAAATACTTTAGAGGGAAAGATATTCCTGCTAAATTACAAAGTATAAAAGTACAAAGTTCAATATTACATACAAATCAAGAGTAAATAAAAAATTCAATAATGAATAAAAGAATTCAGAGTTTCTTTTACCTTTAATTGCATTATTAATTACGACAGATTTTCAGTTTCTTATAATGTATTAACGATAGAAGAAATTCGAAGTTCTCTATCATATACAAGAGAAAATCATTTCTAGTTAACCATACTAACGATACTTGACATAACATTGATCTCTAATTACTTATAATTACCATAGAAGTTGCATCGAATAATTTATCCTGAAGTCGTTAGATCAAACGTGAATATTTTTCTATCGTGTTATTTTACAAAGAGTGCATATTAAGGATAGTATTTCGTGCATTTCGTAATTTTCTAATAAGATGGTTACGAAAGGAGAATGTATAAAGAATCAATCGTGACAAATCTTCGTTAATTTAATATTCCATAAAAAACGATGAGAGAATTTGATGCGGCAAATGTTATATTATTTGCAGGTTCCATACGTTTCCATCGCTTTCTCTCTTTCGACTTTCTTATTTACAAAAGTTTATTACAATTTAAATTTGTTCTATTTTTATTAATAATTTATAATCTCGTCATGTAATCGCGAGTGTGCGTAGCAGCCATCGACGTGAGCTTTGGTGCGGTGCGGCGAGACGTGGGAACGGCGACGACGCCACGCTTCTTCTTCTTTCCCCCGCCGCCGCCGGCAGCCAATGCTTGAAACAGTAGGCCGTGCTATGGCTCGAGCGGCTCGAGCCCTTCCTTCGGCGCGCAAGGCGCGCTCTCATTCGCATAATTTAAAAAATTTATATCTCGATTATTAGCAGACCAAACCCACAACAATATTGAACTTTTATGTTCATCTCGATCCCATCTACCTTTTTATGAACAGTGACCAGTATGCTCTGGGACTCCCTGTATATCTGCACGGATTTATATATCTATATACATATATATCCGTGTATATGTCTAGATATTTTGTATTTTATTTATTTCTATTACGTTTTGCCACGAGTGCAAACTCAATAGGAATTAACGGCAGTGATCTCTATATCAGAATTTACTTGTTTCAATCTGTCTTGCCTCTCGTGCAAGCTCGTTAGCTACTCAATTGCGTTTAAGAAGGGGGTCTTCTTCAAAAGGTCTGTAATATTTTCTTACCGATCTGTATAAGTTCACTCTGGTTTACGTCTTCGAGAGGTTCTTCTTCCCGTTGATCTTCTTCCTCGGAAATCACCGATTCGGAACTATCGGAATCAGCTCGGATTAGCTCTATTCTTTTTTGTAATTTTTGCAATTTTTTCTGTAGGTATTCGATCTCTTCTGCTTTCCGTTTGCTTGTCATTTTCGAGAATTTCGTATTAAGAAACAATATAACCTCTTAGGATTCGTTGTAACTTACTCAATCGTGTGGCTTCCAGCGCACAAGAAAAAGGAATGAAGAGCAGAGGACTGGCGCGATGGAGGGGCGCCGCGCCGGTTCTTTCTTACTCTAAAAAGTGTGGCACCTAGTGGATAAGAAGGGAAACTACATGTGTAATCTCGAGAATGAGACTCACAGTATAATATACAAAATATAACATACAAAATATAATTATGTAATTTTATATTATATTGTATTCTATATACACAGGGTGTTACAAAAGCATTGGATTTGCTTAGCACTGTGCGATAGAGAATGAAAATCTAAGAAGAAATGTCTAATACTATTTTTTGATATGGCACGGGATAACGAAAGATAAATTTATATTAAATTGTGTACAAGGTTATAAAATTAGATTGCATACTAAAGTTTTTCAGAACCACTATCCGGATCCAAAATTTAATTCGCAAACAGAAATTAAAAATTATGAACAAGCTATTCAGTCATTATTAAAGAAAAAGGCAATTTAAAGATGTACACCACAGAAAGATCAATTTTTATCCCTGTATTTTTTAATAAAGAAGCCAGATGGATCTTATAGATTCATACTAAATCTAAAAAACTTAAATGAATTCATTATTACTAGTCACTTTAAACTAGAAGACTTGCGTACGGCAGCAAAATTGATCTTTCCAGGATATTTTATGGCCTCACTAGATCTGGAAGAAGCGTACTATACAGCACCTATTCACAGAGATAGTTGGAAATACTTGAGATTTCAATTCTTAGACTCAACCTTTGAGTTTGTCTGTTTGCCATTCGGTCTATGTACAAGTCCATTTATTTTCACCAAAATACTAAAACCAGTGATTAAAACTCTCAGAAGCAAAGGGTTTTCGTCAGTTATATATTTAGACGATATTCTATGTATAGAGAATAGCGTAGAAAAATGTGAAAGCAATGTTTCTGAAACTAAAAAATTATTACTACGTTTAGGTTTCTTAATAAATAAAAGAAAAAGCTGTACAAGACCATCCACAAGATGTAAATTTCTAGGCTTTGTCATTGATTCTGTCAAATACTGCATAGAATTAACAAGCGATAAGAGAGGCGAATTGACGAATATGTTAAATAAATTTAAATCCAAAACAACCTGTTCAATTTAAGAATTTGCACAGATAATCGGAAAATTGATTGCAGCCTACCCAGCTATAGAATACGGTTATTTATATACAAAAATATTAGAAAGAGAAAAATTAATTGCCCTCATTATTAACGACTATAACTACGACGAAACAATGACAATCCCTAAGTCCGTCATACCAGATCTAAATTGGTGGCGTTCTGCATTAAAAGAGAGAGTTAAGCATATCAAATCAGGAGATTTCGAGACAATAATTTACACAGACGCCTCTACAATTGGTTGGGGAGCGGTCAGAGATAATGAAAGGACGCATGGATTTTGGGATAAAAATTTGAAGAAAATGCATATAAACTATTTAGAGTTACTAACGGTAGACTTTGCCTTAAATAAATTAGCTTCAAATTTAAAAAATTGTCAAATCCTTCTGAGAATAGATAACACTACGGCAATTTCGTACATCAACAAGATGGGAGGAGTTAGGCATTCAAAATATCATATCCTAGCCCAAAAAATTTGGAAATGGGCAGAAAAAAGAAATATTTTTCTTGTTGTGAGCGAAACACTCACAACCAATAAATTTATATTATAGAATAAAGGAAATAAAATATTAAGATAGCTCGCCGAGGAAGGCTCGCTATCACAAGGTGTCAGGTGACACATGCCTCGTGCGCTGCCGGCCGGTCATCGCACTGGGCAACGCACCAGCCACCTTAAAGAAGTAGCGAAGCCAGCTTAGCAACAATCATGCCACCGGAAATGCATACCTGCATTTTGGCAATTGTTGCTAAACTCGCAAATATTTCCCGCGCGCCGGATGCGCGCGGGAATGACCATATATGGTCATGCGGAGGGCCCGATGCCCCCACTAACAATTAAACCCGCGACATTATTTAAGCCGCTGCCGAACAGCGGCCAGCGGGATCAGTAATTGGAAATCAAGCCGATACGTACGGCCCGTACAAGTGTATTAAGAGTTCGGGACTTAGCCGCTAGCAAGCCTCAAGCGAGCAACGAGACGACGCGTTAACTCCGAGTCACGCGTCGTATCTAATCTATTGTAACACGACGCGGCACCTTCGCCGACCGCAACCAGTGTACAACAACAGAAATAAATCTTATATCAGTTTAAATTAAAATCAGTGAGTGAGTGATTTGAGGACCCTGCCTACAAAACCGCCTCTTTCCGCGAGTTCTAACTCCTTGGGCAGCAACGAATCCCAAAAAATCTTTTGTCGCACCGCAAGGTACGGCAAAAATATTTTGTTGTACCGCAAGGCGCAACATTCTATTTGCGTCTTATATTCCTTCCAAAGATAACGTCGAAGCAGATGCCTTATCAAAATTAAAGAACCAGGATGGCGAATGGGAACTAGCATCCTTCGCGTTCAATAAAATAACTAAAACATTAGGTAAACCGGAAATAGATCTATTCGCTACAAATCGGAACAAAAAATGTAACAGATTTATTTCGTGGTTCCCGGAACCGAACGCCGAAGAAGTAGATGCATTCACTCTTTCGTGAACTAACTTAAAGTTTTATGCATTTCCCCCATTTATATTAATTCTAAAAACACTGGTTAAAATCAAAAAAGATAAAGCTTGTGGTATTATGGTAGTCCCTAAGTGGCCTAACCAACCATGGTATCCTCTCTTTATAAGTTTGCTTATTTCTAAGCCAATTATTTTTAAACCAAATTCTAACTTGATTATCTCACCGAGCAGGTCCACCCAACACCCCAGAGCAAGACATCTAAGTTTAATTGCAGGAAAGCTATCGGCGAAGCCTTTTTGAAACAGGGTGTACCTCAAGAATCCTTAAGCATTATGTTAGCATCACTACCAAAATCAACGATAGATCAATACAATTCAGCCTTAAAACGCTGGAATATATTCTGCAGACAAAAAAATCTAGAATTTTTTAACCCATCCGCAGAAACGGTGATACAATTTCTAACAGAAAATTTTAAAGCCGGAGCATTTTATGGAACACTAAACTCTCAAAGAGCAGCAATCTCGTTAATTTCGAAAGGTAAAATAGGAGAAAATAAAATAATAACGCGCTTTTTAAAAGATATCTTTAGGCTAAGACCGACACAACCAAAGTATAATTTTACATGGGACGTTTCATTAGTTCTCAATTATTTGAGAGGATTATACCCATTAAATGACTTAACCCTAAAAGACTTGTCAAAAAAGACTGCGATGTTACTAGCATTATGCACAGCTCATAGAGCTCAAACCTTAACTTGCATTAATATTAACAATATTTCTTATTCAACAGATAAAATAGAAATTAGAATTCCAGAATTAATAAAGACATCAGGACCTGGGAGATTCCAACCTTTCATTGTTTTTTCAACTTTTGAAGAAAAACCGGAATTATGCTTAGTCAAATCTCTACGCAAATACTTAGAAGTTACAAAAAAGATTAGAGGCGATATACAACAACTCTTCATTACAACAAAGAAACCTTACAAAGCAATAAGCTCACAAACTTTCAGTCACTGGATAAAATCAGTACTAAAAGAGAGCAAAATAGACACATCCATTTTTTCCGCGCATTCAACTCGACATGCTTCCACATCAAAAGCCTTCAGTAAAGGATTTAACTTAACAACAATTAAAAGAACAGCAGGCTGGTCAGAAAGCTCCCAGGTCTTCGCAAAATTTTATAATCGCCCAATTACAAACAATGAAAACAACTATGCAAATATAGTTTTAAGTTAATTATAAGGAAAGAACAAAATTTTACCCTTATATTGTAACTACCCTTACATTAAAAATCTGTTTACATATCAATATGAAACCGGAAAGTGTCAGCAATAAAATATAGAATTATTTTAATTGTTTGAAATTGCTATCTCTAAACAACTACATGTGTAATCTCGAGAACGAGGCTCACAGTATAATTAAACGATCAAACGAACTTACCTGTAAGTGAAGTTCGATCGTAATTATACGAATAGCCTCGTTTGAAGAGATTACACCCTACCCCCCCCCCCCCAAAAAAAGAAGAGAAAGAAAAATTCTTCCTCAACTCCCTATTCCCGTCTGTTAGAGCAATTTCAATAGAAACTCTAAAAAAAATGAAGAGCAGAGGACTGGCGCGATGGAGGGGCGCCGCGGCGGTCCTTTCTTACTCGAAAAAGTGTGGCACCTAATGGATAAGGAGGGAAACTACATGTGTAGGGTGCGTTCGGGGAGACACTATTAACGCTACAAACGCTAACGCTATCTGAACTGTTCGTGGAGCCAATAGCGCGGTAGTGATAGCGAGTTCCGTGAACAGCTATAGCGTAGCAAACACTGTTGGGCAGTTGATTAGCCACTGCCAGCAATATTAACAAAATGTTTATATATATATTAATAATTATTTATGTTAACAATGTTACTTAGTATATTTATTATTTTTTTTCTTTATATATATATGATACTTATTTGTTTACATTTATTTTATATTCAATATTTTAATAATTATAAAATGATTATTAAACAATTAAATTTTTCAATGGAAATTGAAATTATTGAAGTTCACAAAATAAAAATTATTAAAGTTATTTACGATCTTATTAAATAAATTTTTTAATTTTTAAATAAATTAAAGAATAATTAATAAGTCCTATATATTACTCTTTAATTAAAATTATTTTATATGTAATAAAATAAAATAATTTAAACAATTTCCTATAAATTTTTATTTTGTTCCATTTTTCTATCTCAATTCAAAATCAAATTAATTAATTATTAATTTATATTTATTTTACATAATATTATATGTTTGAAGCTTATGCCTAATATCAAGCGACGCGGTAGCGGCGCGACGCCAAGTACATAAAGAATTTTGCTGCATGATGCAAATGATGCAAACTTCACTGCGCAAATGTCACGCCGCTACTAAGCTTTATCTGGAATTTAGCTGTCAAATTCACTTTCAGTTAAAATATCTCAGAAACTAAAATCATAATCAAAAATCTAATGGCAATTTTGTTATATAATATTGATGTCAGCTTTCGATTGCGACCACTCCGATTAAAATTGGTACACTCATTTTTGAGATTTCATAATCTCTTGCGCGAAAAAGCTCACTTGGATCACTTGGATATTTTCCACAGATCACATGTACACACACACGTAAAGCCAGTTTGTCGTTCAAGGGGCTTCACAATGTTCCTACATACAATTTTATAAAATTAAAATAAAATTATTTCGTAATGTAAGTGGTGAATATTGGTACGCGAAAAAATATAACAAACTTGATAATTCTAAGATCTTGTGATCTCTTGCGCAAAAAAGCTCACTTGAGTTATTTTCCACGCATTCACATATACATGCACACACACACCCAAAGCCGGTTTGTCCTTCAAGGGGCTTCACAATGTGCCTACATATAATTTTATAAAACTAAAATAAAAATTATTTTGTAATATATGTGGTGAATATTGGTATGCGAAAAAATATAATAAACTTAATAATTCTGTGATCGTGAGATTTCTTGCGCAAAAAAGCTTATTTGAGTTATTTTCTACAAATTCACATGTACATGCACACACACACACGCAAAGCCGGTGTGTCCTTCAAGGGGCTTCACAATGTGCTTACATATAATTTTATAAAACTAAACATATAAAAAATTATTTTATGATATAAATAGTGAATTTGGTATGCGAGAAAAGTATAATAAGTTAACAAAAATAAAATAAATATATAACATAAACAAATACATGATATATGTGTAAATGTCAAAAATATTAATATAAAAATTAATAATAAAATTACAACGTCTGAATGTGAGTAATGTAAGTGATATTATTAGTACACGAAAAAATTTAATAAAATTAATAAAAATAAAATAAATAAATAATAATAACAAATAATATACATAATATATATGTAATCAATGTCAACAATATTAATAAAAAATTTTTATCTGTCAATGCAAATAAGTATAAAAATATTAGTGCAATCTTTTATCACGGTGAAAATATAATAGATGGACATTACACAAACATGATATGTACTAAAAACGCAAAATGGATGTTAATAAATGATTTAAGTATAAAGAAATGCAATTGGCCTTGAAATGCTAAAAATGCATTCATATTTTTTGCAGAACAAATAAAATAAAATAAATTATGGAAAATATATACATATATACATACATATATATCAAATTAACACATTAAAAAATATGTATAATAAAACTTAATGTAATTAAAAAAAGAAGTAACTCTTTAATTTTTACAAAAAGAAGTGAAATCTCTTAAAAAAACCTTAAAAAGGTAAAAAAGATACGCCAAGTACATAAATGCGTGCTTTCCAAAATAAATTTGAGATCAATATAGTTAGCCAAGTATATTTTAAAAGACTTAAAGAAGTTTAATAAACATCTATTTAAAAATTGCTTAAACGGGCTTGATGATTAAATGATTAAAATCAACCAACGGGATTATAGTGAAGCAAAAACTTGGCGTGCCCGGCTTAAAACGCCCGACTTAAAATGATCAATGTTATACAATATGAAAATTATTTGTACGAATAAAATAATAAAAAAAATAATAACTTATGAAAAACTTCACAAAGTTAAAAAAGATATGTCAAGTGTATATGTCAAGTATATAAACGCATTCAAAAATGGTTCTATTCAAAAATTATGTGAAAAATGGGAATATAAGTAATAACATATAATAAAGCAGAAATTGACAGATAGTAAAACAATATCCGAGTCACATTAATTGCATTCTTGTATATATATCTATCAATATCAATAACATAGAGCCTTGGAAATTCAGAAAAAATATGAGCCGGGCACGCCAAGTTTTTGCTTCATTATAATCCCGTTGGTTGATTTTAATCATTTAATCATCAAGCCCGTTTAAGCAATTTTTAAATAGATGTTTATTAAACTTCTTTAAGTCTTTTAAAATATACTTGGCTAACTATATTGATCTCAAATTTATTTTGGAAAGCACGCATTTATGTACTTGGCGTATCTTTTTTACCTTTTTAAGGTTTTTTTAAGAGATAATTTTTTTATGTAAATTTATGTTCTTTTGCACTATGTCGTATACTGTCGCTCTTGAATTGCATTAATTATTTAAACTAAAATTTTAAAATAATATATGATTACGTTATCAATTTAATTGATAATAATGATACTTAAGTCGTTTACATATTTGCAATTGGTACAGAAAAGGATTGCATTTTAAGACAAACAGTACATGCAGTCTAATGAATCAAAATAGTATATATTATTATATACATATTTTGATGAAAAATAATATTAAACTCAAAGATCCAGTCTTGATCACCTTGATAGAAATATATTAATGAAATATTTCACAGAAACTTTTTTATTTGATCCCTTTTTATTATTTATTAAGATTTATTAAAATGCATTAAAATTTATTAAAAATTAATATTTAACATTTATTAAAATTTAAAAAATTTATTTATATAATAAATAACAATGAAATAAATTTTATGAATTTTAAAAAATTTTAACAAATTTAAATGAGTATATATTAAGGAATTTTAATATATTTTAATAAATTTAATAAATTTCAATGAGACAGATCTCTCTCTCTCTCTCTCTCTCTCTCTCTCTCTCTCTCTCTCTCTCTCTCTCTCTCTCTCTCTCTCTCTCTCTCTCTCTCTCTCTCTCTCTCTCAATGAAGAGAGATTTTTATGTTAATTAAATATTTTCATTAGGACATATAAACAATTTCTTATTTTCTACTTTCAAGATCACGCATAAATTTTCTCTAACCTTAAAAGAGAAATAGCACGTGATGTTTAAACAGACAATGGTGGGGATTGAGCCAAACGCTATCCATGCACTACCTCGGAAGCAGTAGCATGGATAGCGCGCGTTTATGACGTCAAACGCTACGGACAGTGACGTCATCATAATTTTGATAGCGCTATCCAGCGTCTCCGCGAACAGCGGTAGTGCTACGTAGCGCTAATAGTGAGCTCCCCGAACGCACCCGTAATCTCTTCGAACGAGGCTATTCGTATAATTACGATCGAACTTCACTTACTTAGGTAAGTTTGTTTGATCGTTTAATTATATATGTTAATGTATATGAAGTACTATTTGCTATTTAGGTTTTGTTCCCCAACTTAACATGGTATCGATATCTATCTCCCGCTCCCTAATCAGCAAAACAATATTTAAAAAATGTTTTCAATAATATTTAAAAAACATTTTAAAAGACATTTCCAAAAACGTAAAAAATAATGAGATAAGTTCCCTTTTTTAAATTAGAAAAACGTTCTTTTAAATGTTTGGACAAATATATTTTTAACGTTTAATAAATATTTGTTTTAAAATTTAAGAAAATGTTTTTTTAAAGATGTATCGGACTGAAGTTTAAAATGGTACAAAGTTGCTAAAAATTTGTGAAATTGTTCTTTTAGTTTCCCTAATGTACTGAAAAAAGTTGAAAACGCATCCACTAAACGGTTGCTGAGTTATAACTATTTTAATTTTCACTGATTTTACATGGTATCCTTTTCTATCTTATGGAAAAAAACGATCTTGACGGATGAAACAGCTAAAAGAATATAGAAGAAATAGTACCAGTGTTTTGAATTTTTTTTACATTTAGTATATGAAGAGATAAAAATATCTGCCAAGTTTCAATTGTCTTCACTACACCGTTTTAAAGAAATAAAATATAACTCGAGATAATTGTGCATTTTCACTGTCAAAAGTTTAAACTCATAAGTGAAAAAAATCGCAAATATGTGAAAAATACCTTTGTAAGAGTAAAAATAAGACTCCAACTATCGTTCAAGTTTCTTACATCCAGATTTACTATGCGTTAGCGTAGATATTTAAGTATTTCAAATTTCATGCACTTTTGTCTAAGATTGTATGTCCGATACACCCTTAATATTTAATAAATGATTTTTTAAATATTTATTAAACATATTCACAACAAAAGCAAAAAATTGATTGCATTATTAAATAATTTTGATAAATTCAACGTAACCTCACCAACAGTGTTGGGTAGTATCTCTATACATGTATCTAGATACATGTATAGAGATACATTTTGTGTATCTGAACCTGTATCTGAGATACATTTGAATTAGAGTATTTGTATCTGTATCTAGATACAAAACACAGTATCTGAACTGCTTTTCAGATACATTTTCAGATACATTTTCAAATACATTTTCACGTACTTTTTGTCATTATTGGGAAAAAAATGTTTTTTTAAGATCATTTTTGATTTGCTATTACTGTCGATAGCGTCATTTAGATTTGCGCAAATAGTACTTATGTATGAAATAACTTTGCTATCTAGTCTATAGAATCATTAGATTTTGTGTATATTACATACATTATTAATATTATTATTATTATTACAATAAAATATAATTTAAAAGACGAGAAACGCAAGTTTACTCAACAACTCAACAAACAAATAAAAAATTCGGAAAATACAGTAAGAGTTCAGCGACAGGTATTTATGCGCAACACAAAAATGTAATTATTTATTTTATAATGCGCTTTTTGTGTTGCGCACAAACATTTAAATTTTTCAGATTTTTTTATTTGAATAATTTAAGAGTATCTGACACTACGTATCTGAGATACTTTTAAAGTATCTGAGTATCTGTATCTATATAAATTTTGATTTGTGTATCTGTATCTGTATCTAGATACATTTTTTTATAAGTATCTGTATCTGTATCGAGATACATTTTAAAAGTATCTTACCCAACACTGCTCACCAATCTAATAAATTTCTACGATAATTTTATAAAGGGGAGAAGACTATACATGTTTCAGCCAAGTCACAGTACCTGTTAGAACATGTTTAATTTCTGCGCCTGAAAAAACGGTCACCCATCCAAGTGCCAACCACTCCCGACGTTGCTTGACTTCGAAGATCGTACGCATCCTAATGCTTCGTGATGATCCATGAATACTTTATGTTAACGCATACATATTTGGTATACATTATTTCAATAGATGTCAGAAGGATGAAACATGTATAGTTAACTTATATTTTTATAAATAAATATAAAATATTACAATTTTTTACTGATTTTTACATATGCGAAATAGTATGTGAAATATGAAAAGATCTATTTTTGCTCTGTTCGTAAAAAATAAAAAACAGATGTCATTTCTTATAATTTTTAAGTATTGTTAATATGCCATATTGTTTCAATAAGTGCAATGTTGTTTTAATCTCTATTTTCTTTATGTTCTGATATTTCAATCTGTGCCTCAGAGGTTTTATTTATACACTTTTGTGACTCTTTCATTTATGTGCGTAAAAAGCAAAATCGTGAGAAAATAAACTTAATAAAAATCGATTTTAAGACAATAATGATATATCAAGACTTACCAATTCGTCGATTTTAAGATGAAACTCAAGACAGTCAGATATATTAACACATTTCTAGATGTGTTATCATTGTAAGATACGATTACAGTTTCCGACACGATTATAGTCGACAAAGCTCACATTTTACACGCCCGAACTACTCGACGACTAACAACGGAACTGGAATATTCTTGCACCGATGTTTTTTTTTGCCTGAAAGAAGCGGGACCTCACGCCGTTCATGCGTAGCCACAACTACCAATTCTGACGCTCGAGCACACAAGCGGCATGTCGTATCCACATGCGCATAATATTTATTTTATAATAACACAACAATTGTTATAAGTTAACACAAGCGAATTAATACGACACAAGAGAAACAAGCAAGCACACATGCTATTGTTAATATGCCGCGCGCATGACTTCTAGCAATCTAGTATTATGGCTGCGTTCCGATATTCACTGCCAGTACTGAAATTCTACAATGTATGTGACGTAAACTATAGATTTTCAGTACTGGCAGTGAATATCGGAACGTAGCCTATATAGCCTGTTCTTTTCAGCTCCACTGGTGCACTGGTGCAACAAATAGAGTACATAGGGTGTGTTCCGTTTCACGCATGATGCGCATAAAACATTATTCATCTTCGTTTAACGATTGACGAATAACAAGGATAAACGATGCATGCGGATCATGGAACGTATCTATACACAAGTATGTTTATACATACATCAGTTCAGATGCTCACGATGGGAGACTGCACGAGCGAGAGATCTGTTGTCTCTTTCCTCTCTAGTGACAACTCAAAACGGAGAGAAACAGCAGATATCCCACGCCGCCGCTGTGTCCGCGTGCTGCGACACGTTACTCGGGCACCAGAAACCAGTGTCGTTTCTTTTGTGTTGTTATTAATTCTTGTGTCGTTATTATTGTGTTGTTAAATATTGTAGTAAATTATTCTAATAATTAAAATGATTTGTCGCAATTACATGATTCGCGTATGTAAAAGAAATCCTTGCAAAATGCATGGATTGCAGTTAGGATGTGTATAAGGTCGTTGTGCAATGGAGAAATTTCATGTAAATTCGTACATGTCATCGAGGACGAACTCTCAGAAATAAATAAAAACGTACGACCATTTCGAGAAAATACATATAAGGAAATGAAGCGATTGGCATATCTCTTAAGAGAATCATTCCCAAACGATTTGAAAACACATACTTGTACGCTATACATGCTGAGAGAATATGTATGGCCTTGTTTGGAATGTGGAACAGCTAATCATAACGATAATAGTAAGTTACATTGTTGAGTAAAGTAATATTAATGACGTAATATTACTATTATTTAATCATTGTTATAGGTAGTTGCAATTTAATTTAAATAAGATGAATTAACGGAAAGTTTGTTTTCAGCTTATAATAAACCAGTATGCAACATGTGTTATGTTTTATTAACAAACAAAGACATAGAAGCGTTAATGTGCGACCATGTTTATTGCAATTATTGTATAAAACGGCTTCCGTTTAACATAGATGGTCCCTTGCCTGTTAACTACTGTGTTAAATGCGACAAATAAAAAGTACGCTCTAAAATAAGTAAGTTTAAAGGAAATATTCTATTTATTTCTGTTTTTAAATTGATATTTATGAACAATGTTACGTCCGGCGCAGAAAATTTCTTTTTTTTTCTGGCCACCCGTAAAATTCTCCTCCCTCGTCGCGCCACCCAGGCTGCGTGCAAGGAGAGAAACCAAAAAGGAGATTTAGCATCCACCGGTCAACTGTGCTGCGCGCATGCGAAATATTAAAAGACATTAAATTAAACGAAATAAATTTCACGATCAGCTGATCGGGCGCGCGCGCGCGATCACGCGCTGCTCGCACGTCGTCCACGCGGCGCGAACGTGACGTACTCACAAATTCAAATTATAAGATCAATCTGGTTACTATTGTTACAATTATAATCACACGAATTAAGAAAAGGATGTCAAAAATAAGGATAAATCATGGAGTCAAATTTAACTCACACAATTGCTATCAAAATAAAATTTCGAATAGAACACATAAATTAAAACAATGGCATGCATTAATTAAACAATAGATTAAATTAGTTAGATTCTTTCTTTACCTAATAGTAGTCATATAAGATTATGCTCCAAATTACAGTTTGCCTTTTTTCGATCTTTATGTTAATAAATGAAATCCTGCGATTCAAGCACGAATTTCGAACATGTTATTGATCACGCGGAAGCGGCATGCGCTACGAGAAACCATATAGATCCCTATAATGAAAAAATATTAATTAATAACTCCGAAATTAATAAAAGCAGGAAGAAGGCGACAAAAAATATTGATAGCAACTTAAAAAAACGTACTACAGATAATTTTTCAAAATAATAGTATTAACAATTTCAGAAATAATTGACAGATTTTCTCCACGATTCATTATGTTAATTTCTTCGAATTTGACAATCCCTTCACCGCACCATCACCAAACCAACGATAATACACTCAGCAGCAAAAAAAGCTGTACACTTAAAATTTCGGAAAATTTTACGAAATTTTAAATAATCATAACTTGGTAAATAATAAAGAAAAAATTTTTCTCAAAAAGAAAAATAAAGCTTGAAGTGTCCACTTTAGGAATATTTTAATAGCAATTATGCGTTGCTATTTTTTTCAAAATGGCGGATGACAAAGTTAGAGGATGCAAAATTGATAAATAAAGATCTGAGTTTCCGGCGGTGCATGGCGTGAATCAGGTATTGAAGCTCAATGGAATGAAATGCAAATGAAAATATAGAGCATTAGCTTTAAAATGCTTTTTTACAGAGTTCGATGCGATCATTTTTCGCTGAGTAATTAAAATTTGAATTAAAAAACAGCTTTTCTCTTTAAACTTGCATAACTCAGTGAAAAATTATCGTATCAAGCTCCGTAAAAAAGCATTTTAAAAATAATACTCTATACTTTTAGATAATTTTCGTCCCATTGGGCTATAACACCTACTTTACGCCACGCGTTGTCGCAAGCTCGAATACTTATTTATCAACTTTGCTTGCAATTTCCTTGTCATCCACCATTAAAAAAAATTTTTGCCTACAATTTCGACACAAATTTCGAAAAGTATGGATTCAAATCTTTTAAATTGTTTTTCAAATTTTGTGCTAGGGCAATTAGGTGCCAAGATGTTCAATTTCGAATTTGTAATAAGGTCAATTCATTAAGGCTTAAGGGGCTCGGAGGCGTTGCGATTCGTTTAGTTCTTCCATAACTTCAACAGCCAAATTTATTGTTCTCTACATTAATAATTTGCATCATTTTGGGAATTTAAAATTCATTATTTTCAAAATGTATCAATTTAAAGGCCAGGAAAGTAAAGACAAAATTCGATTCAAGCTCTTTATTTTTCGCAATCAGTATTACGAAATAAAGATACGATTTACGTTTTAAGATACCGAAATTATTAGCTCAAATTATTGTTGCAATTTTTCCAATATGATCCGCATAGATTTTGACGGAAGTGGTTCACTTGGACACAGTACAATTGGACACAGTGCAAATGGACACGGTGCAAATGGACACAAAATAATGTACACGTTTCAAATGGATACGGTTCATTTCGACACAGGAATTTTGGACACAGTAATTTTGTATACATAAAAAATAAATTCTAGACAAATTACAATTTGGACACGATAAAAATGTACACCGTGCAACTGGACACGTAAAATTTGTACACCGCAAAGTTGTACACCGCCAAGTTATACACTGTAAAGTTATACATTGTAAAATTGTACACCTTTCATTTAGACACATAAAAGTTGTACACCGCAAAGTTGTACACCGCAAACTTGTACACCGCAAACTTGTACACCGCAAAGTTTTTATATACCATTTTACTATAAAGTTACGCCAAATATATAATCATATAACCTCACAGTTAATAAATTATAAATTATAACCTCTTTTATGACAAGATTTAAAGTTATAACAAACCTTGTGAACTGTAAAAGGACATTTCCTTATATAAACAAAAAGCACTACACAAAGTACAAATACAAAGCAATTAATTGTATTAGCAATTTGACAATTTTTTTACAAAATTTAATGTTTACGCCAGCAAGACTGCCTGTGTCATACGCTGCGATTCCGAGCCTAAACACACTCACGCACCATCGCACTCCGTCTATACGTGAGCCTCGCGCGCTCGGCAACGTTCGGCCGGTTTCACACATTTCATGAATAATTAAAAAAATCTTCCATAGCGATAAAGAAAATATTACTATTGTACTACGTAATATTACAAAAATTTGATTAATTACACAAATCGTGCAAAATATTCCATATTTACGTAATTTTTCATAAAAAATAAAGTATAAATACACAATATACGATTAATTACACAAATCGTGGTAAAATATTCTGTATTTACGTAATTTTCCATAAAAAATAAAATATAATTACGCAATATAAGACAAATTTACATAATTTGTGTATAATTTTAAAAATATTGTAAAATTGTAACAATTTTTGTAACTTTACATGAATTTTTACATATTTTGATTTGAACTTTTCATTTTTACACCTATTATTGGTGAAATTTCACATAAATTTTTTACAGTGAAGAGTGAATCCATACATTTACAAATTTTAATTTTTATATTTACTTCATACTTATAAAAAATCGTGTATATGTATAATAATTGTATAAATTCATAAAAAGCTTGCCGGAAAATGTTCCATTTATTATTACGTGGCGCGTCGTATCGCCAAGACAATTCTAAGATCCAAAATCATACGGCTATAGCTGTGAGAGAAAAGGAGAGTCGAGAACAGCTCGAGATAAGAAAAGACGGTTCGAGTGAAAAAGCGACGGAGCTAGGAGCAAAGGAGACGGCAGATGCTCCCGCCGCTTGACGCTGTTCGAGGAGTGGGGGTTCCCTCCACGGGCGTTGCATGCAGGTGGTGCAGGTAGATTTGCTGACGAAAGCATCTGAACTGGAATTTTTGTCATGCAGCTCTACTATATGTATTCCTAACTCTGACTCGTCTTAGTCTCTCTCCGCGTTAGCGTGCCGTTCACCTCTCTTAGAAGAGTCAATCTATAAGTTCTACCATTTCATTGTGTAATCAAAAGTACTGAATAAGCAACTAATCCTTTGTAACGTAACAAGCTATTTGTATTTCTTATTAATGTTTAAATATACGCGTAGTGTTTAACAATTATCAAAGTGAGTGATTCTCAAAAACTATTCTCGCATTCACGCCGATCACAGTATTTTCGCAACTAGAGGAGCACAGCCCAAAGCATTCACGAAGGACGATCAAAGCATGTAGACCAGCAAGGGAGAAGTTCATCTAAAGGTAGGACCATCTCAATTATTAATTAACAACGCTAACAACAAATTAACTGCGGCGCCTCGCTCTAGCCATGTTTCAACGAGTATAATCCTTTGAAATTCCCGATCATAAAGCTACTGCTCGCAAATTAATAATCTCATCTTAACCCATTTCACAGCGACGTACAAGCTAATTCCATTTTTCTCGTAATTGATCATTAGTAAAAGTGGTCTCATTCACGACACGTGGTGACGCTTTGATCCACGCTATCCGTGCCATCATTTTCTCCGGACGCGCAATCATACCGTCAGCGACGCCACTAACGCCGCCATCTTTTCCGAACGCGTGGTGACGCTATCACCCACGCTACCGACGCCGCTATCTTTTCGAACGTGTGACAACGTCCTCAATAATATCCTGGCGTCTTTTCCCTTTGTCGAAACAATAGGATTAATAAAACAACCCATATAGCACCGAAGTTTGCAGCAACATTGCTGCAACATTGCAACATTTTGCAATTCAATGCAATATTGCAGCAATATTGCACCTGAATTATTTTGCAACATAATACATTAAATTGCTATTTGCAATACTAAAAATTTATAGTGTATGTTACATACACATTCAATTTCAAAACACTATAAATAACATTTTATTTGTAATGCAATTCGGAACGTAGCAAATATCCGATGAGAGAATTAACTTATACTTTCTGTGAATTTTTATGCAATTAATTAAGACTAGGGTCTTATAAATATAATATCAGAGGATATCATTCATCAACTTTTCTCATTTCCTATATAAACTCGTGAAAAAAGTGTTAAGTATTTATTCACAAATATATATTAAATTTTTCAATAAAACGTTTCGCTGATGTGTTCACATTACAGAAGAAAGGATTCATGATTGATACCTTAATTATAAATACCGCGCGGCCATTATTTGGTTGCCGCGTCTTGCCTTGTCGCGTTCAAGATAACAATGTTTTTGTTTTATGTGCATAGTTTATAATTATAATTTGTAGTCACATAAACAGTGCATTCTTTATTAGCACACTTCTCGTATCTTTTTTTTTTACCAAAAATCACAATGTTTTTGTTTTATAGGCATAGTTTATAATTTATAGTTACATAAACAGTTTATGCGTGTTAGTTTTTATAAATATATAATTTATTGAATGTACTAGCGGTATTTAATACACAGTTCTTATATTTCATATAACCAGCAATAAGACAGTCTTTGAATTTATTTAACGCATCGTTCATTTATTTTATTTATATAAATAATTTATAGGTATATGTTTATATGTTATTATAAGTAACTAAATAAATATATAATATATTATATTTCTGACTACTATGGCTTTATCCGTATATATCCATATTATTGCATATATATTTCCTTGCAACGTTGCTGCAATGTTGTTTGTAATATTGCTGCAAGCGGACATTTCGCCTTTGCTGCAATATTGCAATATTGCAGAATAACATTGCTGCAATGTTTCTGCAATGGTTTTGTGCTATATGGGAATATACTGCGAATGCAAATAATTCATACTCAATGCATGGAAACGATTTAAGATGTGCTCACGTCATCCACTAGTTCTTCGTATCCGAATAATAAGCCAGCGACCATACGACGACTGGAGTGAGATTGTGCTCTGCGCCGTATCATTATTTTGTCGGAATCGTATAAATAATACTATTCTCTGTGACGAGTACAACACGGACCACCCCAAGCCCACTCTTTTCAATCGCGTGTATCGTCATTATATTCATATTGGGACTCAGGTACGACTCGAAAAATGTTCTAAATTATTCTTCCTGCATTATTTTTCCCTTGACGCGAGCCTACGCAGATTGTAATACGTGCATTAGAGTACGCGAAGGATTTCTCGAATATTTACGCGAAACAGGCAACAAACCGTATAATAACCCTAAGCCGACCATCGTTGCGATAACTCAAATTATCATCCCTCGTACAGAATAGCCACTCGGAGTGGAGAAATTCAGCGTAATAAAATTTAAAAAGTTCCTACATCCTGCCCCCCCTCCCCCCCCGATTTTCGTATCCCTAGTATAGCTGCGATAAAGACAACGTTATCGAACATGTATACCCGTATACCAGCCGCGATGTAACAGTGGCAAAAATTTATGTAAACCGAGCGATAACTTACGTAATGAAAAATCGAAAGAAATAGAATTAAAGAAAGCCACTGAGTTTGAACTGGTAATAGAAGTTTATGTGTTTTGCATCTACAAATATTGTTGAAATTTTTTAAATTCGGAAGTCCTATTATAATTATATTTCATGTATGAATGTACATCTCGTACAAAATCTTCGGGATCTTAATTTCAAGCAGGCATATGATGCACATAAAACTAAAGAATGACAGGTACATTTTAATACAAATAATCCAGGTACATAGTTAATTAACATAGTTTTTAATGCATGATAATTTCCCATCATTGTATTGGCTCTGTCAACCTCAAAACCTATCACATTTTTTTTTATGGAATTCCAAACTTCTCAAAAAAGTGTATAAGAATGCTATATAATCCTGCTGCAGAACCATCTGCAATAGATAGCAGAGTTACAAACGTATCATTTATTTTAAAATTTTCTGCAAATCTGACAACTATTGCTAAATTTTTTACGCAACTATAATAGTGGATACTATGTGCATTTTGAATCGCGTGCTCCGCGTGGGGAACGGGTGTCCGGGGGGGGGGAGATTTGAAGATGAGGGGAGCGGGAGAGGGAGAATCCGCGCTCGCCGCCGCCCGTCGCCATCGCCAGACCACGCCCGCTGTGGCCACCGCAGCTATCGTCGCGGTGCTCGCGCTCTCCCTCTATTGCGAATCTATCTCTCTCACCCATACGCGATATCTCCAACTGTACGCCCATTACAGTAGCGCAACTCTCTGTCGGCACCTTTGATGTCAGTGAAGCCAAACTTACAGCGCGCATGTGCAAGTTGAGACACTTTATACGATAACGCCATCTAAACTTTTCTCTCACTTACTCTTCCATCTTATCTTTCTGTTCTCTTTTTAATTCATTTGGTCTGTTTTTTACAGCTGAACTGGCTGCATTAGTCACATGAAAGAAAAAAATAAACTAAACTAAGAAAACCCATGTACTTTTACTTGGAAGTTACTTGTTTATAAACGGAAAATCACCTAATTATTATTGAAAAATAAAAATTTCCAGTGGCAATTGTGTAATTTTCCAATTTTAAACAAGTAATTTCTGTAAGTAAAAGCATATGAATTTTTTTATTTTTTTTTAATATATGAATTTTTTTGCTTTGATTTTCTTTGCTATGAATTTCTTTTGCTAGTCGAATTCCAATACGATTTCAGTCTCAATCTCTAGCCTGATACGAGCTTTACAGTTAAATTATATGTATTTAAAATGAAAACTATGTTTTTGTACACACGTAAATGCACATACTTTATTTTTTATTTTATGAAATACATAGTTTATACGTTAAATTTGATATTTTGTATTTAAAAACATTTATCGCATTAAATAAAGCACACACACACACATACACAATACAAATATATGTAATATTTAAACAATTTTTTTAAATTAAGGATGAAAAAGAAAAATAATTTTATTGTTATACAATAATAAATTTAGAACATACAAACACTATATAATTATCAATACTTATATATTTATATAATTTGCTAATTATCTACTAACAATATAATTATACTTACTTTCTTTCTTACCTTTTCTCTTTCTTGCCAGATTATACCTTACTTATTTAGACTCTGTTTAATCCAGAAAGAAAGAGAAGAAGAAAGAAGGCAATAGAGACTGTTCAGCTTTTTATACATATTTTGTTCTCCAAAGTCCCAATGATAACAATCTAAATAAAAAAAATCTTTTTTAAATATATGTTTAATATATGTAAAAATATTCTTATATATATATTATATATTTCTATCTCACTGTTGTATACTTACAAAACTTTTTATATCTATAACTTACCTTAATTTACATAATATTATATAATAAAAGTATCATTACATCAATATCTTAACTTTATATATATGTACAAATTACAAATTATTAATTATAAAAGCTATATATACATGCAAGAAAGAAACAAAAATTAAAGATGTAAAATATTCCACATTTTTCTATTTTTCTGGTCAACATTTTTACGTGCTTTGTTATGTTGTAAAAGTGCATAATAAATGCGCATGCGAAAAAACAACTTAACAATAAATTCTTTAGGAAAGTTAGGACATGGTGATTGAAAATTAATATTTTTTATAAAAGAAAGTAAATAAGCACCAATATTTTTTTTATAACAATTACTTTCAAAATTTTTAATAAATATTTTATCTAATTTATGTATGTATAAACAAAATTGATTACTTGGAATATTTAAAGCTCCAAAAAGTTCTCTATTTTCAGTTCCATAATCGCGGAATGAACAATATAAAGTAGTGTCATCTAAAATTTGAGTTGTTTCATTCATATAATCTGTACATATTTCACATGAATGTATTGCTAAACATCGTTTTATTAAAAAACCGCAAACGTATTTAAACGCGTTTTGTTCTGGCAGGTCCATAGAACGATAATCATGTGTAGGAACATCTAAAATTTTATATGTAAATGGTGTATTAAAATCGGAATCTGTAAAATGAAGATTTGATGTTTCTATAAGATTTAATATTTCATCAGAATCTGAAGCACAATTTTTAGTTTCACAATTTTCTAATAATTTAATGCTAAATAATTTTTTGAAAGCGCGTGCAAACTGTATAGGAGTTGGATTAACGGAATTACCGCCTTGTTGCCGAATAGAACCAAAAAAATTTTCAAGGCAATCCTGATTTATTCTACGAGTTTGTAGATATGGAAAGTTAAAAGTTTTCAATATTTCCCACAATTGTATAATACTGTTAATAGTGACCTGCCAGCATTCAAAACATTTAATTTTTACATTTTTATTTTTATTATTAATAATTCTTATATTTTTTAAAAAATGTAACATTTCTTGTAAAAATTCCAATTGTTTCGTATTACCAATAAAAACTTTCCTGTATTCTTTTGCAGTGACTGTAAAAGATGAATTTAAAATATCAAACAATTTATCGAAACGATCAATAAATTCTACTGTTCCAATTGCTTCAGATGAAAGACAACCTACAGACATTAGTGTACACATACCTGCAGCTACATGATTACTAAAAACTTGTACGGCATACTTAACTTTCATTTTTGCAAAATTAGTGGGTTCAATGTGAATTGGAGATAACTTAGGAGCTGCTTTAATCCATTGTTTTTTATCTTTTGAATAAAATTGTAAAATATGAGACCATGATGCAAACTTATCATTAAATTTTAAATCATATTTTAACAAATTATTACGTGTTGCTTTAATTAAATGGGGAGTGTCAAAAATATACAATATATTTTGTTCATTAACAACAAATGTGGAATTTTCATTTGATA